>NC_133291.1:19265059-19285570 GCF_005239225.2 Populus alba
TGAACAGCCCAGCGTCCAGCCCGTGTTCGTCAACAAATCTGCGCTGCTGATTTTCCCCGACAAGGCTTCAGGTGCCCAAATTTGCTCTGCCGATTTTTTCCACTATTGGCATCACTGCCGCTGCCGCTACCCCTGCCCCAGCGTGTGTCTAGGCCCCCATTCTTTTTCGTCAGGCCTAGGACTATAAACCGTCCAGACTCATTGTCAGCAGCTGTTGCCGATTCTGCCGACTTTTCCGATTTCGTTGGTGCTACTGATTCCAACACTGCCCACTGTGTCTGAACAGCCCCTGCTTCGTCAGCCTACTGATTAGTACTTAAAAGTGCATGTTTATCAAGGTTTTATATCATCATTTTGCACTTGAAGTATCAATAACTCCTTAACTAAAGCATGTTTTATAATAACAAGTTTGATACTATAAGATACCTTAATTTATGGTAAATGCTCATTTTAAATGCAGGCCTATCACATAAATAAAAGGATTGATTGATGAGTTTAATTATTGAAAGTGAAAGGACAAAGAGATGGCCAAACTTAGAAAAGAGATGCCGATGCAGTCCAAACCGAAACATTGCTCGGTAATTGGATCATATCTGGAGCTCTAGATCTCGGATTTAGGTCCATTTTATATGGATGGAAAGGTAAGACAAAGGCCTACAACTTTCATGGGGAGCCCAAGATTTAAAAAGGCCGTTTTGAAGTCCAAACTGAAGGAACAACGAAGAAGTCCGAAGCTGTCCTGCAGCCCAGACACTATTTAGTGTTCAGCCCATATCTTGAGTTCTAGAAGTCCAAATGACCTCATCTTTTTTTTGTTGGAAATCTGAGACAATTTCCTAGAACATTCCTAAGGATTCTGGGCAAATTATGATGTTAGCAATGACGTCTTGTTCAGACAAGAAGATAAGGATTGTCACCAAGTCAAGATGTGGCCACCCACTCATCAATTAATTAACAAATCAATAGTTCCAAATTTTGGCCTATAAAAGGAGGCACTTACCATGTATTGAGGCATCTTGGTTTCCAGATCAAGATCATGCTCTTGCTTTCTCTCTTTGTATTGCTTATGTGTTGCTTTCATTAATATCAAGTTTATGCACTTCATTTCCTTTCCTTTACTTAGTTAACTTCTTTCTCATTTATGTTCTTATCTTGTTCATCTATGTTTCTTTCTTTCATTATGTTTAGCTAAGTTAATTATGTCAAGGTGAAAAGGGTACACTAATGGTGTAAGAATAAGTATAATATAAATTTAACATGGACCTTAACGTTGGATACTAACATGTTTTATATTTGTTATCTTGTTCACTTTTAATACTTTGCTTGTTAAATGGTTAATCTAGATTTATGTTGTATAACACTTGGTACAACAAATACTTGGTACTTTCATAGCCCATACTGTATGGTATAACCGACACCTGAGCTATGAAAGGAACTTGATTTGTTGTTAACATAAGTTATAATCATGAATGCCTGCCAACATTTACAAGTATTAGCTTTATTCGAATAAGATAACTAATGTAATCATGTTAACAATTTATAATCTGATTGGAACCTCCTTTATGTGTGGTTTCCAATTGAGTAATAAGAGTTTATATTATACTTGTTTGAAGTACCATTAGTGGATCCTCTAACCTTGACATTTATTTTTATCGTTGTTTAATCCTTACATTAATCTTTCAACTCAAAGTTCTCATTAATTTCTTCCTTCTCTTCTTTATTATTGTTGTTGTTATTGTTATTGTTATTATTATTATTATTATTATTATTATCTGTTCATAAACTCAGTATATAGGCTGGAAACCTGTGACCCGATCTTTTAGATCATTCTCAGGTATAACAACGCCACGTACTGAGTATTATTATTATTATTACTATTACTAGTACTACTATTGTTATTATTATTGTTATTGTTGTTATTGTTGTGTTGTTATTTATAATTTATACAATTAACCTCTCTGTGGTTCGACCCCGGTCTTGCCGGGTTATTTATTACTTTGACACTCCTGCACTTGGGAAAAGACATCAAGCTTTTGGTCGTGTCACCTACCCCCTTGATGAATTTTCCTGCCTGGCCTAGCTTGGCCAGCCCAGCAACCAGCCCATGTTCGTCAAAAAATCTGCGCTGCCAATTTTCCCCGACAGGCCTCCAGCTGCACAAATCCGCGCTGCCAATTTTTCCCACTGGTGGCATCACTGCCACTGCCCCAGTGTGTGTCTAGGCCACCAGCCCTTTTCGTCAAGCCTAGGACTATAAATCGTCCAGACACATCGTCAGCACCTGCTACCGATTCTACCGATTTCGCCGGCGCTATCGATTCCAACACTGTCCGCTGTGTCTGAACAGCCCCTGTTTCGTTAGCGCACCCCCTTGATGAATTTTCCTGCCTGGCCTGGACAACCCAGTGTCCAGACCATGTTCGTCAAAAAATTTGCGCTCCCGATTTTGCCTGACAGGCCTTCAGGTGCACAAACTAAAAGCATAGCTACCAAAGCTTCATCTTCTGAGCAATAGTCAACTGTAACAGTATCCACAAGCTTGGGGCTAGAACTAATCTCAGTGATGGTTGGAAGAACATCCGGGTAGGAAGGACTGAGCTTTGACAGAGACAAAGGAGAAGGGTCAGAATAAGATGCACAAGGATTAACATTCGATATGATAGCCTGGAGACCTAGAACAATAGAGTTATCATGAGTTGGTTCATTGGGAATAGGTATATGCAAGCTGTCTTTTCCACGAGACACTATAGCAGACGTCTTCCGTCTAGTTTTGGCCATTTGAATTAAAACTCAGGTAGGAAAAAGAAATCAAGGGGGAACCGAGGAAAGAGTAGAATCAGGGAGAAGAAGAGAGGGAGGGGAGAAATCAAAATGGGGAAGAAAGGAAGTCAAAAGGGAATGAAGCTTCAGAAAACACCTGCGCTACTAAGGGAATCAACTCCATGAGAGGAGAGCATCTCTCTCTATATTCTCTCACTAGTGCTTGACTGAGAGCTCTTTTTTTTGATTAAATGTAAGAATTGTATAGATAAAAAACAAGTTAGAGACTAGTGGTACAATAATACAAACATAACCAAGCAAGGGAAACATACTCCTGTGGGAGGGAACATACTCCCTTGGATAAAACTAAATCAAACAAACATACAACGCAAATATACAGCGAAAACAAAAGATCAAGAGAACATGCTCCCTTGACCAGGCTAAGGGATGAAACCCAGCACTACCAACATCCAGCACTACTTGGACGCCAGACCATGGATAGACGAACAACCAGACTGCATGATCCAACCCAGCAACTACGCTCAAATCAGCAACAAAAAATATCAAGAAATCCACAACTTAAAAGCAACGGAGAAGCCCTGCAGCAAATGACATGGCAACCCCATGCAAACAAAAACCAATAGTAGCATAACAGTAACAGCATGTAGAGGCCATGCATAAACCAAAAGCCTGCACAGAAACCAAAATGATATCCAAATAACAACGCAGAGCAGCAGGACACAAATGCCACCACAACAGGGTGGTGCAGGGGAATATAATCCCTGGTAAGCCAAAAGTATAGATTCATGGGGGTGTAGGAGAAGGGGGGACCCTTCTACTACTAACATGATTCAGTTGAATGAGGAGTTTCCTATTGTGGTTGACTGGTTCACCCAAAGAGGGACATCAGAAGGAGTTGTGGCCAAAGTGTCTTCCCCTAAAGTTGGGGGTGCCATAGAAGAAGTAGCTCTCAAATCCACCCCTGCATCAACTACTGCCCCTGCATCAAGTGAATTAACCACACCAGCATAGTCAAAGGGAACATCACTTCTTGGTGACACAACAGACATAGTTACAACTGCAGACACTTCCTTCCCTTTGAGGGAGTTATTGATGTGCTTATTGGATTTTCTCCAAGGCTCCACCACAATCCAACCATCAGAGGCATCATCACAAGGAGCTTGCTCAGGTTCCACAGTAGCTGCAATTGAGGAATCCTTGAAAGGACCCTGAACTGATAGAGGTTGACCGTGTCCTAGCACACCAGAGGGAGGTATCTGAGGGCCCAGGCGGTGAAAAACACTCCCATTACCAGCCACAGGCAAAGTGATACCCGTTGGTGGAGGGCTGGCAATGGTGCTGGGGTAGAGGAGCCGCATGTGTCCTAGGACATTACAAAAGTTACAAAATTTGGGCAAAGCTTCATAGACAACTTTCTAGTTGAGAATGGGACCAGATGGCAGGGACACCGCCACAGAGTGTTGAAGGTCCTCTCTTAGGTCAAGTAAAACCAACACACGGGCATATGATAGACAAGAGAGAGAGGACATTATATGATCACATTGGATAGGCTTGCCCAGGACACTAGCTATTTTAGATAAACAGGATGAAGACCAGCAACAAAGAGGAAGGTTGGAGAATTTGACCCAAACCGGGGCTCTTGTCATCTCTTCACTGGAAAAGTCAAAAAATTTTGTCATCGGTTTCAAAATAAGGGGTCTCCCATACTCCAAGTATAGACCCCCATGAAGGACAGAGGACTAGTCCTCCTCATGGCTAAATCTATAGATGAGACAACCAGAAGCATGAATAGTAAGTGAGGCTTCACACTTCGAAACAGAGGAAATAATACTATTCAAGGCCCTGTAGCCTAGGCTTTTGCCAGAGACATAACCAACTGCACACAAGTTCTAGACGTCAAACTGAGGCTCGAAATCCTCAGGAGAAATGGCACAGCTCTTAGTAAGATGATTGCGGGAGAAGTTTTGAAGCTTTGTACATGGAGTAGATGGCTTGTTGGTGGAGAAAAGATCTTTCCATACGTTACAACCAGAAGGGGGAGAACTAGAGAAGCCAGCAACCGCGGTGGTAGAGGGTGGGCAACCGCTAGAGATAGGGGTAGAAACAAGGCCAGCAGGAGGAGGAAATAGGGAGGGAGAAGGAAGCAAGTCTTCACAATCATCATCGATGAAAGAGAAATCTAGTTGTTCCTCATCCAAGAGATTGCCAACCAAAGCATCATCTTCAGAACAATCATCTACAGTGACGTCATCTAAGGAAGCAGGGCCAGGAGTAACCTCAGGCATAGGCTCAAGAACGCTAGTACACACAGTACTGACTAGAGGAGGGAAGGAGGAAGATGAAAGTGATTTGACAACAAGAACAATGGATCAATCCTGGTCGGGAATATCGGGAGTAGGGTCGTGTAGGGTGGCTTTCCCACATGTTGCAGTTGCTATAGCCTTCCGCTTGTGCTTTGCCATTTGAAATGGAGCATAAGCGGGAAAAAAAAAAAAGAGGGGGAACCGAGAATTTAAAAAAAAAAACTAGGGGAAACAAGATCAGTGTAAAGAACAAGACAAGGGATCCAAAGTGGAAGACAAACTCTAGCCTCACGCCAGCACCAACAATGGAATCATCTCTATAGAGGAGGAGAGCATCTCTCTCTAGCTAACCAATATTGACTGAGAGTTCTTTTTTTTTTTTATCAAATGTAAAAATTATATAGATAAAAAAATAGCAAGACAAGCTTGCAGAACAAGCTGGAAACCAGCAATACATATAGAGATACATATCCAGTCAAAGGGAACAAGCTCCCTTAAACAAACCATAGCAAGACAAGCTTGCGGAACAAAAAGTAAAGGGAATAGACTCCCTTGTACATGCATCAAGGCCATATGGCAATAAACATACATTAAAACCAACCTAGCAGACAAAGAAGCATGTGCTTGGAAACCCAAAAACCAGCAACATCAGAGAGGTGGATCGCCTTCCAACCCAGCTAGAACCTCCAACATGATCCGCCTAGTAACTCATCATCAAACTGGCTATCCTTAAAAGCAAACCAGCTACTTAGCACAGCTACATGTAAGGGGACCATACCTTTATGTAGAGAACCTCACCCAAATGGATCCCTATACCAAGCAGCCATGCGAAACCATCTGCATATCATCACTAGCAGACCAAACCTGCACCATTGGCAGCAGAGTAGCAACAGAGAACTAGCAGCCCAAGCATGTAGGGAGAGAGCCTCACCAAACCTGTTGGGGTTCAAAGCAGCTATCTAGAGAGGCCAGTTGAATCAGGACCCAAACTAGTAGATCAAGAAAGCTATTAGGAGATCCAAAGAACCAACATCCAATTTCCAACCCAGCAGACGAGCCTGGGAGCAAAGGAAGCAATGAAATGGGGTTGTAATTGCAAGTAAAAACTCCAACCAGCATACAAGGATACCAGTGAAGCCGACCATTAACCACAACCATGTGTGAACCAGCACCAAGGTTCCCAATAAGAGAAGAACAGCAACGCCACACACCAACTCCAGCAAGAACATCAGCAAAGTGAAATCAGTAGCCTCAACTACCCAATCAGCAAACCAGTAAATACATGCACAAGTAGTAACAACAATCCTGCAACAACAAACTGGTAAGTTCATTAACTACAACATAGATATGCCATCAGCCCGGGATCAGAAAATGGATCCCTTAACCAATCAATCATGGATTAAGCAATCAAAGCAGAGACCAGACAAGGGAACTAGAGTCCAGCAAATCTCCAATTGCCTAAGTAATTAAAGAGGACATCAGGCTGCATATAGCAGCAACAATCAAAACTTCAGCAATAGCAGCTACAAGGAGCACAACAAAGAAACCTGCATATAGCAGCAGCAACACCCACTAGAGGATTCAAGGTCATGTTCAGCAGCCTACCAAAAGAGCCAAGAGAACCCCAGCATCAAACAACTGACCGCTCAAAGCACACGACCAAGAGCTCTTTTTTTTTATATATATATCAAATGTAAGAATTGTATAGATCAAAAATAGCAAGACAAGCTTGTGGTACAAGCTGGAAACCAACAGAACATATAGATTTAAATGCGCAAAGGGAATAGACTCCCTTAAACAAACCCTAGCAATACAAGCTTGCATAATAGAAACATTACAACACAAAAGGCATGTGCAGGGGAACATTCTCCCCAGAACAAGCACACCAAAAAACAGAACAAGGATCCCCTATACACTGATCCAGCACACCAACCTAACAACCAAAAACTTGGTGAACAGGTTCCCACAGCAAAAGCAAAACAAATACATATCCCCACCGAAACGGGAAAGTAGAGCAGAAAACGACCATAAACAGGAGCTCATAAAACGCCTGAGGGAAGGGAGGGACCAACTAGAGGACCTATGAGTAAAATAAACCACTAGAAACCTATATGCATGAGCCATGCATCAACAAAGTAGCAATTCACAAGGAAAAGACCATAGACAGAGAACATGGGGGAAAGGGCTCCGACAGCAAGAAAAAGCATGTCCAAGACAGCACAGTGAACACAAGGTCCATAGACAAGAGTTGAGCATCCATAAGCCTGCATAATCCAAGACTAGCAACTAGTTTTGGCTATCAGCAATAGGAGATGGATTATTATGTTTCATATTTCGCGTTACCAATTCCTCCAATGAAGGACCATCGTTAGGTGAACCTTCACCCAAGTTTAAGGGTGCTAAACAATTGGTAGTCCCTGAATCCACACCTGCACCAGCTAATGCCCATGCTCTTGGGGTACCAACCACATCAGCACTAACAAAGGGAGTTAGTTATGTACATGGATTCACATCAGACACTACTTTAGCTGCAATGACTTCCTTCACTTTAGGGTTGCCATGAATGTGTTTGTTTGATTTTCGCCTAGGCTCCACTGCAATCCAACCTTTAGAAGCAACACAAGGGGCCAGCTCATTATCCTGAATAACTGTTTTTGTGGGATCTGTATCTAATGGAGAACTAGTTTGCTCCTGTACCCCAGTGGGTGTAGGCAATATATGAGGACCTAGAGATCCAAAAACACCCTTTCCCAGTGTGCACAGTTGGAGCCTTGACCATAGTGGCCTTAGTTGCATTAGCAGCGGCTTTGGGGCAAAGAAGCCTAGTATGTTCAAGGACATTACAGTAGTTATAGAATTTGGGCAGAGCTTCATAGATAGCTTTCTGATGAAGGGTAGGTCTAGACGGCAGAGACACTGCAACAAAGTGTTGAAGTTCCTCACAAAGGTCAATTTCAACCAACACATAGGCATAGGATAGGCGAGAAAATGTAGAAGTCATGTGATCACTTTGAATAGTCTTTCCCAGAACACTTGCTATCTTGGACAAGCAAGAGGGAGACCAACAACACTGAGAGAGGTTTGGGAATCTGACCCAAACCGAGACCCTTGACATCTCTTCACTAGAAAAATAAAAAAATCTAGTCATTGGATGCAAAATGAGAGGCTTCCCATAGACCAGGTATGTACCATCACTAAGAACAGAAAGCTTGTCCTCCTCACGGGTGAATCTGTAAATCAGCCACCCAGAATCATGAATAGTAAGTGAATTTTCACACTTCCAAACAGAGGAGATAATTCCATTATGAGCCTTGTGCCCCGGGCTTTTACCAGAGACATATCCTACTACACACAAGTTCCAAACTTCAAACTGAGGTTGGAAATCCTAAGGTGAGATAGCACAAGACTTGGTGAGGTGGTTGAGTGAGAAATTTTTAAGCTTTGTGCATAGAGCAGTTGGTTTACTGGCAGAAAAGAAATCTTTCCATACTCTGCTACCAGGAGTAAAGGTAAGAGAAGTACCTGCAACAACATTGGTAGGAGATGCAACACCTCTTACATCCACAGTAAAAGGTGGACATCCTTCAAAAGTAGAAGGAGGGACAAGGCTAGCAGGAGGTGAAAACAGGGGGTGGAGGTAAGCAGGTCTTCACCATCATCATTAGTGAAAGAGAAATCTAATTGTTCCTCTTCCAAGAGAGCTTCATCCAAGCCTTCATCTGCTGAGGAATCTTCTATAGTAACAGTCTCCAAGGTGTTAAGAACAGGAGCAACCTTAGGAATAGGCGGTAGAATAGCAGGACACAAAGCACAGGCTGATGGTGGGGGTGCAGGTTGAAGAACAGAGGAAGATGAGCAGGGAGGAATAGCCAAGAATGCTTGAAGTGCGAGAATAGTAGATCGATCTTGGTCATGATCATTGACAACTGAAGAACGCAGGATGGCTTTTCCACGTGTTGTAGTAGCTGTAACCTTCCTCTTGTTTTTAGTCATTTGAATTAAAGCACATGCATGAAAAAGAAGAAGAGAGGGGGAACCGGGAATTTGAAAAAGTTGGAAAACATAGGAGGGAATGAGGAAGGAGGATCAGATCAAGGAAACAAGACAAGTAGCTAAAAGAAAGTCAATCTCTAGACCTCACTAGCACAAACAGTGGAATCATCTCCATGAAGGAGGAGAACATCTCTCTCTAGATTGTCTCTCAAGGCTAACTAACTTACTAGATTCTCTCTCTTTTTTTCTTTTTTTTTATCAAATGTAAGAATTGTATAGATCAAAAATAGGAAGACAAGCTTGCAGAACAAGCTGAAAACCAGCAGAACATAGAGATTTAAATGTGCAAAGAGAATAAACTCCCTTAAACAAACCCTAGCAATACAAGCTTGCATAATAGAAACATTACAACACAAAAGGCGTGTGCAGGGGAACATTCTCCCCAGGACAAGCACACTAAAAAACAGAACAGAACAAGGATCCCCTATTCACCGATCTAGCACACCAACCTAACAACCAAAAAACTTGGTGAACAGGCTCCCACAACAAAAGCAAAACAGAAACATATCCCCACCAAAAAGGGAAAGCAGAGCAGAACACGACCATAAACAAGAGCTCATAAACTGCCCGAGGAAAGGGAGTGATCAGCAAGAGGACCTATCAGCAAAGTAAACCACTGGAAACTTATATGCATGAGCCATGTATTAACAAAGAAGAAATTCACAAGGAAAAGACCATAGACCACGGAGAAAAGGGCTCCGACATCAAGAAAAAACATATCCAAGACATCACAGTGAACACAAGGTCCATAGACAAGAGTTGAGCATCCACGAGCCTGCATAATCCAAGACCAGCAGCTAGTTTTGGCTATCAACAATAGGAGACCAATTGTGATGTTTCCTATTTCGTATGACCAATTCCTCCAATGGAGGGCCATCATTAGGAGAACCTTCACTTAGGTTTAAGGGTGCCAAACAATTGGTAGTCCCTGAATCCACATTTGCACCAGCTAATGCCCATGCTCCTAGGGTACCAACCACATCAGCACTGATAGAGGGAGTTAGTTCTGTACATGGATTCACATCAGACACTACTTCAACTGCAATGACTTCCTTCCCTTTAGGGTTGCCATGAATGTGTTTGTTTGATTTTCGCCTAGGCTCCATTGTAATCCAACCTTCAGAAGCACCACAAGGGGCCAACTCATTATCTTGAATAACTGTTTTTGTGGGATCCATGGAAGGACCTGTAGCTAATGGAGTACTAGTTTGCTCCTATACCCCAGTGGGTGTAGGCAATATATGAGGACCCAGACGTCCAAAAACACTCCCTTTCCCAGCATGAACAGTCGAAGCCTTGACCACAGCGGGCTTAGTTGCACTAGCAGCGGCTTTGGGGCAAAGAAGCCTAGTATGTCCAAGGACATTACAGTAGTTATAGAATTTGGACAGAGCTTCATAAATAGCTTTCTGATGAAGGGTAGGTCCAGACGACAGAGACACTACAACAAAGTGTTGAAGGTCCTCACGAAGGTCAATTTCAACCAACATACGGGTATAGGACAAGCGAGAAAGTGTTGAAGTTATGTGATCACTTTGAATAGGTTTTCCCAGAACACTAGCTATCTTGGACAAGCAAGAGGGAGACCAACAACATAGAGGGAGGTTGGAAATCTGACCCAAACCGGGACCTTTGACATCTCTTCACTAGAAAAATAAAAAAATTTAGATATTAGACGCAAAATGAGAGGCTTCCCATAGACCAGGTATGGACCACCATTAAGAACAAAAAGCTTGTCCTCCTCACGGGTGAATCTGTAAATCAGCCACCCAGAATCATGAATAGTAAAGTGAAGCTTTACACTTCCAAACAGAGGAGATAATTCCATTGAGAGCCATGTACCCGGGTTTTTACCAGAGACATATCCTACTACACACAAGTTCCAGACTTCAAACTGAGGTTGGAAATCCTCAGGTGAGATAGCACAGGACTTAGTGAGGTGGTTGAGTGAGAAATTTTTAAGAGTTATGCACGGAGCAGTCGGTTTACTAGCAGAAAAGAAATCTTTCCATACTCTGCTACCAGGAGTAGAGGTAAGAGAAGTACCTGCAACGACATTGGTAGGAGATGCACCACCTCCTACATCCATAGTAGAAGGAGGATGACCTTCAGAAGTAGAAGGAGGGACAAGGCCAGCAGGAGGTGAAAGTAGGGGGGGTGGAGGTAAGCAAGTCTTCACCATCATCATTAGTGAAAGAGAAATCTAATTGTTCCTCTTCCAAGAGAGCTTCATCCAAGCCTTCATCTGCTGAGCAATCTTCTACAGTAACAGTCTCCAAGGTGTTAGGAACAGGAGCAACCTCAACAATAGGCGGTAGAATAGCAAGACACAAAGCACAGGCCGGTGGTGGGGGCGCAGGTTGAAGAACAGAGGAAGATGAGCAGGGAGGAACAACCAAGAGTGCTTGGAGTGCGAGAACAGTAGATCGGTCTTGGTCATGATCATCAACAACTGAAGAACGTAGGATGGCTTTTCCACGTGTTGTAGTAGTTGTAACCTTCCTCTTGTTTTTAGCCATTTAAATTGGAGCACATGCGGGAAAAAGAAGAAGAGAGGGGGAACCGGGAATTTGAAAAAGTTGAAAAATGGAGGAGGGAATGAGGAAGGAGGATCAGATCAAGGAAACAAGACAAGTAGCTAAAAGAAAGTCAATCTTTAGACCTCACCAGCACAGACAGTGGAATCATCTCCATGAAGGAGGAGAGCATCTCTCTCTAGATTCTCTCTCAATGTCGGACTCGACTGAGAGCTCTTTCTTAGATTCTCTCTCTTTTATTTCTTTTTTTGATCAAATGTTAGAATTTTATATATTAAAAAGATAGACTAGTTGGAAGACCAACAAGCTAGTACAAAACCTGTACATAATAAGCTAGTGGGAATAGGCAGGCCATCGGTTATTTGAGGAACCCAAGGTTATAGTTGCCATGCATAATCGAGGTAAGCAGATGCCAACAACAAACCCAAAAAAAGAAATTGACCATAAACATCTAAATGCTAACTTCCTGTACATAAAAAGCCCCGAGCCTGGAGCTAAGAACCATGAACCACCTATGGACAAAAGTAAGTGGGCCCAACAGCAAATGAGACATGTGAAGCCTGAATGCATGAGCCATGTAGCCTCGTAGCGAAGAATCCCAAATAAAGAGCCAAGAGCAACAGACATAAGGAGGATGCAAAATAAAGTTGCGGGCCCGACAACAAGCTTCGGGAAGTAGAAGTGCATGCATGTCCAAAACTTCACCATGCACTCCCAAAACATCAGCCCACATGTAATAGAGAGTGGTCCCTTTCATGAAAGTGGAAGATGATGTAGAACAAGACTTAGAATCTTCTGAAGACTGTATTAACAGCTCTTGAATTGCCATAAAAAATTCTTCGGTTATGCTCCTCCAAGAGATCAAATGTAAGAAATATATAGATCAAAAACAAGCTGGAAAACCAGCAAAGTACAAGATATTTACATAATAGAAAAAACCCAATGACTAGGGAACAGGCTCCCTAGAGAAACAAAGCAAGCATAACTTGCAGAACAAAACCAATACAAGCCAAGAGGTGGGGGAAGGGGAACAGACTCCCCAGGACAAGCACCCTAAAATCGTATCAAGGGAACAGACTCCCTTTTATAGATATATGCAAAACAAAATTAGAGCTTAAAACAATAGCAGGGGACAAGTCAGTAGTCGAAGTAGCAGAGAAGCAACCCAGAAGCCATCAACCTGCAATCATAACATAATGGACTGACAATAAGGAAAATCACACTGGAGGATAACAGCACCAGCAACAAACATGCTGCTACAAAACAACAGTTAGCATCGAGATTGATTATCTCTCTCTCTTTTTTTTTATCAAATGTAAGAATTGTATACATCAAAAATAGCAAGACAAGCTTGCGGTAAAAACTGGAAACCAGCATAATATAGAGATTTACATGCGCAAAAGGGAATAGACTCCCATGAACAAACCCTAGCAATACAAGCTTGCATAGTAGAAACATTACAACACAAAAAGCGTGTAGAGGAACATTCTATCGAAGACAAGCACACCAAAAAACAAAACAAGGATCCCCTATACACCGATCCAGCACACCAACCTAAAAACCAAAAAACTTGGTGAACAGGCTCCCGATTCTCTCTCTCCCTTTTTTTTTTGATCAAATGCAAGAAATTTATAGATAAAAAATAATTACAAAGCTGGAAATCAGCAAGGTTGGAAGCCAGCAAGTCAATTGTACAGGCAGTGAAAAGGGAATAGATTCCCTTTCAAGAAAGGGAACATGCTCCCTGAAATAAAAACTAGAAAACTAGCATGCAAGAATCAGAACATCTAGTAGCATATACAAAAGATCAGCATAAGGTTAATCGCTAACAGTTGCACCAAATCAGATCTGACGCATCGAGTAGAGAGGGAGCAACAACTCCAGATCAGCAGCCTACTCCAGAATAGAAGCTTAGCTGGCAGATATCCGCTGACAACTGAATCCTAGAGACCAACAGCAAAGGCAACCACCAGCAAAGAGGCTTGAGCTGGGGAACAAACTCCCCAGAACAAGCAAACCAACCCTAAAGCATAACAAATAAACCCTAAAGAAACTGAAGCAAGCCTACCTTACATAAAATAATTACAATACAAAATGCGTGTGCAGGGGAACAGCCTCCCCATGACAAGCACATTAAAACAAAAACAAGGGAACATGCTCCCTTATAATTAGGAATAGGTGCCCACAGCAAAACCGTAAGAGCAAGTAGCAAGCCTACCAACAAGCTTCAGCAGCAGGCAAGAAAAATCTAGCAGAATGACTGCACAAGGAAAAAGAAGCCAACATTGGGGCAAGTCCCCAATCAAAAACAACCTAACAAGCAGGGCAGAGAGGAAAGCAACAGCCAACCAGGAGCATCTAGCAGGCCTTATTCGACAACAGACAACTACAACAGACAACAGCAACAAGGGAAACATAATACATCTCCCATTAGAACAACCTGACATTCAGGGCAAAGAAAACAAAGCAAAAGGCCAACCAGCATATAATTGTACAAACATAAAAAAAAAAAAAGGGCAATCCCCCAATCAAACTACATTGACAGTGATGCTGCCGAACTATCAAAGCTACAATGTATAGAAATAGTACCCTTTGTAGTCCCCGATTTAGGTGATGCGAGTGGGGACTTGGGCAGCGGGTAGTGAAAGCAAGAGTTTTCCTAAGGCTACCGAGAAAAACGCTCCTCAGGATGGCCAGGTGAGATGACCCTACGGCTTGCAAGGAGTCATTGAATTCTCTGCCCTATCAACATAACTCTCGATGTACTGTTCGCTTTTTCAAAAGAAGAGATCCATCTCCCCACCTCGGCTAACCAAAAACGCTCCAATTAATGGCCGGGTGAGATGACCCAACAACCCGCGACAACTGCTGATGGGGGGATTAGAGGCCTGCCATGGTGGTGAGGGGTGGCGAAGACCGTGAAAGCAAGAGTTTTTCCGAGGTTGCCAGGAAAAAGGCTCCTTGGGTGGCCGGGTGCTATGACCTCGCACGTCATTCAATTCTCTTCCCTATCAACTTGGCTCTCGTTGGCGGGATTGGAGGCCTACTGTTACAGGGTTAAAATCGTCAGGGGAAGAGCTGACGAAACAATGCTGGTTTAGACACAAGGGATAGTGTTGGAATCGACAAAGTCAACAGAAGCGGCTGCAAGTGCTGACGGTGAGTTTGCACAGAGTGGATAGTCCAAGGATTGATAAAAAAGACTGTTGGTCTAGACACGAGGGCAGTGGAAGCCATGCCAACAGTGGGAAAAATCGGTAGCGCAGATTTGCGCAGCTGTAGGCTCGTCGGTGAAAATCTGCAGCGCAGATTGTTTGACGAACATGGGCTGGATGCAGGACTTTCCAAGCCAGACAGGAAAAGTCATCAAGGGGATATGCTGACGAAACAGTGCTGGTTTAGACACAGTGGGCAGTGTTGGAATTGGCAGCGTCAACGAAATCGACAAAGTCAACAGAATCGGCAGCAGGTGCTGATGATGAGTTTGGACGATTTATAGTCCAAGGCTTGATGAAAAAGACTATTGGTCTAGACACTAGGGCAGTGGCAGCAATGCCAATTGTGGGAAAAATCAGTAGCGCAGATTTGTGCAGCTGTAGGTTCGTTGGGGAAAATTGGCAGCGTAGATTTTTTGACGTACATGGGCTGGACGCTGGATATGTGTGCGTATAATGCTCGAATTTTGGTTTGCTAGCATTCTATATACATAGAAATTAGCAAATATTTAAGAACAAAGAGATGGATATAGTGCTTCAGGGATTGTTAGGGAGAGTGGTTTGCCAGTACTATGTCGTGTTGTTCTTGGGTGCAATTTCTTGTTCTGTGGCTATAGCCCATTCTATTTCATGATGTTAAGCCAAATGATCCTATAGAACGCACTACTCGACGTCTAACTACCATGCAAGGTCCTCCAATTAGTCCCAGGCGGCGCAGCTGGTCTTGAATGATATGTTTTGTTTTAGGTTTTGGTTTCATTTCAAGAAGAGAGAATCTCATCTTTGTAAGAATATCTGCTTTTGGGTTCAGAAATAGGAAAAGTTAGAAAAATTAGAGGGGGGAAATTGTTCCCCTTCTCCATAACGCAGCTTCGCCC
This sequence comes from Populus alba, assembly GCF_005239225.2. NCBI lineage: Eukaryota > Viridiplantae > Streptophyta > Magnoliopsida > Malpighiales > Salicaceae > Populus > Populus alba. The sequence goes on from NC_133291.1 coordinate 19,280,827, forward strand.
CTGGTTTTGCTTGTGTATCTGTTTTACTTCTCTGCTTCTTCCTGTCAACTCAGCAAGATTTTGAATTGTAGAAGAAAAATTTCTACTAAGCAATTTTCTGAACTTCATTGGAAATTACATTAACGAGTTGCATCTTAGCAAGCTAACCAAACTCCAGATCATAGCAACATCAATCAGCTGTTCATCCTTTTTGAAGTTTTTCCATCAAATGCAGGATTTTTAAATTCCATTTACTTGATCTTATGTACATGAGCTTTATAAGGTTTTTGGCGCATCGATCTTACTGTCAACCAAACTAGCTCGCATGCCTTGGTACATGTATGTCTGAATATGTAAAAATGACTGAATACATGTAAAGCTCCACCTTAAAATACAATCTGTTATTGAAAATAAAAGAAAATAAAAACAAAAATGAGTTATAGTACCTGTCAGTTAGCTTGATGTACTTAACGCGCTGCAGAAAGATTTTAATCTGCCAACGGTGGCTCGAGCACTTGGGCAAATCAGAAACGTCATTGCAGCCCTGTTTTTTATAATGGTGAAACAGGAATGAATGGTCAGCTACAAAGTCTACCTTGGTAGGGAAAGCCATCTGCTACAGCAGCTAAACTGCATTTACTTAGATAAAGGATTAATGGAGTAAGCTTGGAACTTGTAATATTACGACGTGACAACAACACCTCCGGAGGTTGAATCTGCAGCCCAGAACCTCAGCTAACGGATCCATATAAAAACACTCATACCCAAGCTTTTCTAGACCATTCAACGGATCCATAAATGATTTCATTCTATCAATTTCACCTCATTCAAAACGATAATCTAATCCATAGTTTCTGATTCCGTTTGCATGACTCGGAGACAAGAGTTTAACAATGCAAGTAAAGCTCACATCTTTTGTTTTCGTGGCTGCAAGCAAAATATGAATCCAAACATAACATATTAATCTGCCATATCCATACAATCTATTATTGAGAAAAAGACCTCCTTCAAAGCAAAAAGTAGACACAATCCTACATCAAACCACCACAGGAAAGGCCAAACACATTACAATAACCAGCCACAAGTAAATTAAAGTTATATTGATGCGGGACAATAAATAATAAGAATTCAAGCCAAGAAAAAAACGCTTTAGAGAAAAAAAAAAGCTAAAAAAAAAAGAAAGGGGATTGGAGATATGCAAAATCTGCAATATTTTCATTAGTCATAAAAAACTACATAACATTTAGAAAAGTAGGATATAAATACTAAAACCCTAACTAGAACAAGCGTTTGGGCTTATAGCTCACTAAATAAAATACCCAACAATAATAAAATCAAACCCAACAAATAAAATCAAATTAATAAACCTTAACTAAAAGTTCATAATAAACCTTAACTAAAGGTAGTTTAGGAGGACTAATTGTAAACACCCAAAGAAAAAAAAAATTATATATATACATATTTAGAGAGAGAGAGAGAGAGAGAGATGATGATGAATGCAGTTTTCGTTGCCGATGCGGAAATCGGCAGCGACGCAGTCTTCGCTGCCGATGCCGAAATCAGCAGCGACTTTAGTATTTCGCTGCCGATTTTGGATTTTGGCAGCGACACGGCCTTCACTATCGATACATAAATCGGCAACGACACAGTTTTTCGCTGCCCATTTCTTGATCGGCAGCGACGCAGTTTCTGCTGCAGATTTCTGGATCGGCAGCGACGCTGTTTTCGCTGCCGAAGCAGAAATCGACAGCGATGCAGTTTTCGCTACCGATTTCTCAATCAACAGTGACGCAGAGATGGGAGGGAGGGGTAAAACTGGTTTTAGATAAACCAAACAAGGATAAGAACACACCTAAACCAACCCCCAAACAACCCATTTCATTTGATGGGTAGTATAAATACAAAGAGGGGAGAGAGAATGATCCATCTTCTTCCCAAACCAGCAGGTGCATCCCCTCTTCCCTTCCCCTTTCACAACAAAAACGTGAATCAAACCAGTAGAGATTGCCTTGTGAACTTGTGAGGGAGAGATGAGACCTTGAGAGAGGAGTGGGCAGCTGCATAGAGGAGAGGAAATAGAGAGCTGGAAAACGTGAGAGGAAGAAGGAGGAGGAGAACCAGCAGCTGAAGAGAAAAGAATAGTGTCAAACCTTCCTCAAACTTAGTTAAATTCAGAAGGTATGGGTCATGAAACTCCCTTTCCTCTTCCCCTTAAAATCAGAAACGAAAATGAAGAAGAAAAACCCTAAGAAAGACCATTGATCTAAGACCTAAACCAGCTGTGAAGGAAGCTGAAATTAACTAGGAGAACAAGTAAACATAAGTGAAATAAAGCCAATTTGAGAACATCTAACAAATAAATTAAATGGAAGTAACAAATCATAATAGAGGGATGGTTTTAACTATGGGGTAGGCCAGCATGCATGTGTGTGTTCTGCTGGGGTTTTGTTATGCTGAATTTAGTGTGTTCTGTTGGGTAATTAATGTCTGTTCTGCTGTGATGATGTTGCTGGAAAAGAATGTGTTGTGTATGTGATGATGTTTGCTCGAATTAATGTGTTCTGCTGTGATGATGTTTGCTGGAATTAATGTGTTCTGCTGTGATGTTGCTGCTGGAATTAATGTGTTCTGCTGTGATGATTGTTGCTGAAATTAATGTGTTTTGTTGTGATGTTGTTGCTGAAATTTAATTTGTTCTGCTGTGATGTTGTTGCTGGAATTTTGTTGAAGAACTATGTGCTGAAATTGATGGTTCTGATTTGTGTGTTGTGTAGCAAAACTCTGTTTCGCTGCCGAAACTGAGCCTCCTGCAGCGAATCGATATTCGCTGCCGATTTGTGTATTGCGTAGCAAAAATTCTGTTTTCGCTGCCGCAACTGAACCTCCTGCAGCGAAATTTCTGTTTCGCATGCCGCAACTGAGCCTTCCTGCAGCGAATCGATATTCGCTGCCGATTTGTGTATTGCGCAGCGAAATTCTGTTTCGCTGCCGCAACCGAACCTCCTGCAGCGAATCGATATTCGCTGCCGATTTGTGTATTGTGCAGTGGAAATTCTGTTTTTGCTTATCGCAACTGAACCTCCTGCAGCGAATCGATATTCGCTGCCGATTTGTGTGTTGCGCAGCGAAATTCTGTTTCGCTGCTGAAACTGAACTTTCTGCAGCGAATTGATATTCGCTGCCGAGTTGTGCATTGTGCAGCAAAACTGTGGCACCAACAGCGATGCAGTTTTCACTGCCGAACGGGCTGCCGGCAGCGAAACAGGTGTCGCTGCTGAACTGACAGCCTGCAGCGAACCAGTTCTCTCTGCCGAATTGGGCAGCCCGCAGCGAACCAGTTCTCGCTGCCGATTCCTACAATAAGCCTCCTAGGCCAGGAATGACTTAAATGCTAGTAACAATTTCATGATATAATGGTGTAAAATATGGAACACTTGAATGTGAACATATGAACTCTTGAAATAAGTGTGATGATGAATATGATTCAAAAATAAAATAAATACAATTGTGCTGATTTGTGACCATTGATGTCTTAGGTGGTGCGGTCGGGATTGGACCATCATCAAGACAGGAACGACCCACAGGTGGAGCAAGTAGGTGACTTGCACCTTTCTTTTTCTTATGTTGAATCTTGAAATATTTTAACTTGAGTACTATCATATTGTTAGAACCGATTATAGATTGTTGAACGCTTAAATGTTGATTAAAGATTGATTAGCTTCGCTAATGCATCCGAATGGATGGCGGGACAAAAGAGTGATTAGATTCGGCTAATGGCATCCGAAAACTTGTGTATCTATATGTACTACTAGTTGTTATAGCAAATACATGAAGAAATTATAGTTGTTAATGCTTTATTTAATTGCCAAACCGTTAGTACCCATTACCATCTATTAAAGTATTTGCATTCTCTTAATTACTTTGCATTTCTCTTAAATGTTTACTTAAGGACTTCAAGAAAGAGACACAGGCCCCCCGAGATTGTCTAGAAACCCATACACGGGAACCTAACTTTTGCAACGTATTATGTAGATGTTATCTTAAATCACAATGTATTTTTGTATGGATCAATGTACTGAATGTATAACTTTTTATTCTAAATCCTTTTTGTTTAAAATCTGTTGATGACTATTAGTAGGATAAGACTACAAACTCATGTCTATGTATATATTTTTAATATGAACTTCAAATCAAGCAACCTTAATATTACGTGTTTGTGTAAGATTCACTTTGAAATGAAATGTTGATTGTATGGATTGTATTTTGACGATTGAGATTTAGATTCATTGACATTGCCAGGCACCATGTGGATTGAATGCATATAAAAAAATAAAAATTTACTGCTGTTTTTGGGCTTGGAAAGCCGGTTGTTACAGTTGTATCAGAGCACTTGGTATGGATCCTGGGATATCATTAATAAAATGTGTTGTTTGTGATGAATTTCAGGATGTTACGCACCCCGACAAGGGACCGAACTAGCCGCCCTCCTTAGAAAGGAGGCATGAACCGAGGTGCCCAAGTTAAATACCACCCGAAACCTTACAGGGAAGATACGGGCGGGGGAAGCTCGAGGCCTGATTAGACAGAGAGAACACCCCCAGTCGCCACTGAGCAGCGAGAAAGATCAGAAGCACAACCATCTACTGTTCCAACCGGGGTGCCCCCATAAAATGTAGATGCGGGACTCCTTGTACAAATAGTTAAAGCAGTGATGGAAGGGCATGGCTAGTTCAGTGGCACAAACAAACAACTCCCACCATGCAGA
>NC_133291.1:19286070-19371070 GCF_005239225.2 Populus alba
TAGAAGACTCAGTTTCAGCAGCCCAATCACAGTTTGCTGCACAACACACAAATCTGCCCGCAAATGCAATTCGGATCAAGCCGACACAGTTTCCGCAGAATTCAGTTTTCCGCTGCCAACAGCAAACAACTGGGCAGCGAATGCTAATTCGCTGCAGCAGAAGACTCAGTTTCGGCATCGAATTAGAGTTTCGCTGCAACCAACACAACTCGGCAGCGAATGCTAATTCGCTGCGAAGACTCAGTTTCGGCATCGAATTTGAGTTGTCGCTGCGCCACTCCGTGCGCACACAATCGGCAGTGAATGCTAATTCGCTGCAGCCGACATAGTGTCGGCAGCGGAATCATAGTTTCGCTCCGCATCAACACACAATCTGGCAGCGAATGCTAATTCGCTGCAGAAGACTGCAGTTTCTGCATCGAATTAGAGTTTCGCTGCACGGGCACAACAAATCGCAGTGAATGCTAATTCGCTGCCCAAGACAAAGTTTCTGCAGCGAATTAGAGTTTCGCTGCACAACACACACATCGGCAAGCGAATGCTAATTCGCGCAGAAGACTCAGTTTCGGCAGCGAATGCAACAGTTTCGATGCACAACACACAACTCGCAGCGAATGCTAATTCGCAGCAGAAGACTCAGTTTCGGCAGCGACTTACAGTTTCCCTGCACAACACACAACTCGGCGGCAGGAATGCTATTTCGCTGTAGGAAGACTCAGTTTCAGCAGCAATCAACAGTTTTGGCTGCACAACACACAAATTCGGTAGGTGAATGGTAATTCGCTGCAGTGCCGACACAAGTTTCGGGGTGCACGACACACCACTCTGCAGCGAATGCTAAATTCGCAGCAGAAGACTGAGTTTCGGCAGCGACTTATAGTTTCCCTGGACAACACACAACTCGGCAGCGAATGCTAATTGGCTGCCAGCAAGACTAACCAGTTTTCGGCACCGCGAATCATAAGAAGTTCGCTGCACAACACACAAATCGCAGCGAATGCTAATTCGCTGCAGCCGACACCAGTTTCGGCAGCGAATTACTGTTTCACGCACAACAAAAAACTCGGCAGCGAATGCTAATTCGCTGCACGAAGACACAGTTTCGCTCGCGATTAGAGTTTTCGCTTACAACCACACACAACTCGGCAGCGAAATGCTAATTGCGCTGCAGAAGCCTCAAAGTTTCGGCAGCTTGACTTACATTTCGGTGCGTCCCTGCACACCACACAACTCGGCAGCGAATGCTAATTCGCTGGCAGCCTAACACAGTTTTTGGCACCGAATGCCCAGTTTCGTGCATACACACCAAACACAATGTAAAAGTGAATGCTAATTGGCTGTAGAAGAGCTCAACCACAGTTTCGGCACCGAATGACAGTTTCGTTCTGCACAGTATATGCAACAGCACAAAATCGCAGCGAATGCTAATTCGCTGCAGCCGACACAGTTTTCGGCAGCGAATCCAGTTTCGGCTGCACGACACACCAACTCGTTTTACATACAGCGAATGCTAATTCCGCTGGAGAAAGAATCAGTTTCGGAAATAGGCAGCGATTAGAGTTATTCCTGCACAACACACAATCGGCAGCGAATGCTAATTCGCTGCAGCCTAACACAGTTTCGGCACGAAGGCGAATCACAGTTTCGCGCACAACACAAACTGGGCAGCGAATTGCTAATTTCGCAGCAGAAGACTCAGTTTCGGCGGGCGGAATTCACAGCAGATTTGAATTTATGTTTCGGCTGCAGAACACACAAATCGGCAGCGTGAATGCTAATTCGCTGCCCGAGAGAGCTGCACCGACCTAACACATTTTCGGGCACCGACAATCACAGTTTCGCTGAACAACACACACTTCCAATCCGCAGCGAATGGCTAATTCGCTGCAGCCATATGTCAGCACTTACACACCAACTGCAGAATTCGCAGGGCATTTTCGCAGCGAATTAGAATCGCACACACAAAAAATCGGCTGCGAAACTTTCTAATTCGCTGCAGAAGACTCAGTTTCGGCAGCGAATTCACAGTTTCGGTGCACAACACACCACACTACAGCGAATGCTAATTCGTAGCAGAAGACTCAGTTTCGGCAGCGAATTAGAGTTTCCGCTGCAGAACACACAAATCGACAGCGAATTGCTAATTCGCTCAGCCTAACACAGTTTCGTACAGCAAATCACAGTTTCGCTCGCACAACACACAACTCGCCACGAATGGCTAATTCGCAGCAGAAGAAGTTTTCGGCAGGCGGCGTAAAAACTCGGCAAAACCCACAGTTTCGATGCACAACACACAAATCGCAGCGGAATGCTAATTCGCTGCAGCCTAACACAGTTTCGGCACCGGGAATCGCACAGTTTCGCCTGCACAACACACAACTCCGCACCGAATGCTCACTTCGCTGCAGCCGAACACAGTTTCGGCATCGAATTCAGAGTTTCGCTGCACCACATCACACTCGGCACGAGTACTAAGTCGCAGCAGAAGACTCAGTTTCGCAGCGACTTACAGTTTCCGTGCACAACACACAACTCGGCTGCAAATCTTAATTTATGCAGAAGACACAGTTTCGGCACCCCAATCATATTTCGCTGCACAACACACAAATCTATAGCAAATGCAATTCGATGCAGCCACACAACAGTGTTTTGCAGCGAATGCGCAGTTTCGCTGCACCAAACACAACTAGGCAGCGAAGTGCTAATTCGCAGGCAGAGATCAGTTTCGGTGCAGGGACTTTACATTTTCCCTGCACAGCAGAACAACTCTGCAGTGAATGGCTTATTCGCTCAGAAGACTCAGTTTCGGGCGAACTTTAGAGTTTCGGTGCACGTGCGCAACGACACAATCCCTGCAGCGAAAATGCTATGATTTTCGCTTCAGGAGGAGACAGGGCTAACACAGTGGGGCAGCGACCGAATCACAGTTTCCACTTCGGCACGAATGCGAATGCTAATTCGCAGCTGAGTTTCGGCATAGGTCCACCAAACACCACAGCGGGTGGTAAGTTCGCGTAGCAGAAGACTCGATCGGGTTTCGACAGGCGATTTCCCTGCTGAACCAGTTTCCCGCTGAACATACAAATCGGGACATCCGAATTGTCTAATTCACTGCAGCCTAACACAGTTTCGGCATCGAATCAACAGTTTCGCTGCACACACACACTCGCTGCGAATGCTAATTCGCCAGCAGGCGTTTGCGACTTACAAACTTTTTGCACAACTGCAGCTGAACATTCTAATTCGCTGCACAGTCTTTCGGCAGCGAATGTCACAGTTTCGCCGCACAACACACGCAACTCGCAGGCGAATGCTATCAGTTCGCAGCAGAAGACTCAGTTTCGGCAGCGAATTAGAGTTTCCCTGCAGAAACACAAATCGGCAGCGAATGCTAATTCGCTGTCCTGTGAAGACTAAACCACAGTTTTCGGCACCGAATTCACAGTTTCGCTGCAACAACACACAACTCCGCAGCGAATGCTAAATTCGCAGCAGAAGAACTCAGTTTCAGCAAACTTTCTGCAACCCACACAAATGAGGCAGCGATTGATTAGCAGAAGACAGTTCGGCAGCGAATTGAGTTTGCTGCACCACACAAAATCAGGAAGTGAATCACGTGCACAACCACAGTTTTCGCCCGAACACCTGCCACTTCTACAATTCTCACGAATGCTAGATTAATTTCGCTGCAGAAGACACTCTCAGTTTCGGCAGCGAATCACAGGTTCGAGGTGCTTCCACGTTGCGACACTTACACGGGCAGCGAATGCTAATTCGGCAGAGAAGCTCAGTTTCGGCAGCGAATCACAGTTTTCGGTGCACAGCGAATAGCGAACATGTTGCTGCAGAACACGTAACAAAAGTTGCATGAGGTCACGAAGATGCTAATTCACTGAACCACCCAGTTTCGGCAGCGAATCACAGTTTCGCTGCACAAACAAGAACTCCGCAGGCGCTCAGTCGCGAAGACTCAAGTTAGTTTTAAGCGCATTAGATTCGACTGACTCACTTAATTGCTAAGCCTACAACTGGCTGCGAACTTCTAATTCGTTGCAGAGATAGAGTTCGGTGGCGACAACTACACAAATCGGGCAAGCAGTTTCGGCAGTTTCGGGCGAATCACAGTTTCGGTGCACTGCACACAACACACTACAGCGAATGCTAATTCGCAGCAGAGAACTCAGTTCGGCAGCGAATGTAGAGCTTTCCCTGCACAACACACAACATCCAGCGAATGCTAATTCGCTACCCATAGCACAGTTTCGGCAGCATCCAATCACAGTTTCGCTGCAAGCACAACACACACACTCGCCAGCGAATGCTAATTCGCAGCAGAAGACTCAGTTTTCGGCAGGCAGAGTTTTTCATAGATTTTGTATGAGTTTCCTGCACACACACAAATCGGCAGCGAATGCTAATTCGCTGCAAGAAGACTCAGCCATAACACATTTTCGGCACGCGAATTAAAGAGTTTCGCGGCACAGAAACACACAAACTCCCGCAGTGAATGCTCGATTCGCTGCAGCCGAACACAGTTTCGCATCGAATCAGAAGTTTCGCTGCCACACACACACTCGGCGGCGATGCTAGAGTCGCGAAGCTAATCTCAGAAGACTGCAGTTTCGGCAACCGACTTACAGTCTTCCGTGCTCCACAACACACACGGCAGCGGACACAGACTCGGCTGCAAATTCTAATTTGCTGCAGAAGACACAGTTTCCGGCATGGCCAATCATATTTTCGCTGCACACAACACACAAATCTATCGGCAGCAGTATGCCAAAATTCGCTAATGCAGCCTACACAGTTTTGGGCATCCGAATGCCAGTTTCGCTGCAAACCAAACAACAGAAACTCGGCAGCGAATGCTAATTCGCGGCAGAAGACACAGTTTCGGCAGGACTTACATTTTCTGCAACAGTTTCGACAGAGAATCACACAACTCTGCAGCGAATGCTTATTCGCTGCAGAAGACTCAGTTTCGGCAGCGAACTAGAGTTTCACTGCGCACACACACAAATCGGCAGCGAATGCTAATTCGCTTCAGCAGGCGTAACACAGTTTCGGCACCGAATCACAGTTTCGCTGCACAATACACAACGCGGCAGGGAATGCTAATTCGCTGCATAAGACTCAGTTTCGGCAGCGAATCACAGTTTTCGGTGCACGACACACCACATTGCAGCGAATGCTAATTCGCAGGAGAAGACTCAGTTTCGGCGGCGCATTAGAGTTTCCCTGCAAAAACACACAAATCGGCAGCGAATTCTAATTCGCTGCAGCCTAACACAGTTTCGGCACCAAATCACAGTTTCGATGCACAACACACAACTCGGCTGCGAATGCTAATTCGCTGCAGAAGAATTAGTTTCGGCAGCGAATGCTATTTTGCTGCAGCCTAAACACAGTTTCGGCACCGATTCACAGCTTCGCTGCACAACACACAAATCGGGCAGCCAATGCTCATTCGCTGCAGCCTAACACAGTTTCGGCACCGAATCACAGTTTCGGCACCGAATCACAGTTTCGCTGCACAACACACACAACGCGGCAGCGAATGCTAATATCGCTGCATAAGACTCAGTTTCGGCAGCGAATTAGAGTTTCGCTGCACCATTAATACACAAATCGGCAGGGAATGCTCATTCGCTGCAGCCGACACAGTGTGGGCAGCGAATCACAGTTTCGCTCCACAAAACACACAACTCGGCAGCGAATGCTAATTCGCTGGAGAAAACTCAAGTTTTGGCTGCGAGTTAGACTTTCGCTGCACAATACACAAATCGGCAGCGAATGGTAATTCCCTGCAGCCTACAAAGTTTGGCCAGGGAATCACAGTTTCGCTGCACAACACACAACGCGGCAGCGAATGCTAATTCGCTGCAGAAGACTTCAGTTTCGGCAGTGAATCACAGTTTCGGTGCACGACACACCACACTGCAGCAAATGCTAATTCGCTGTAGAAGACTCAGTTTCGGCAGCGAATGAGAGTTTCGGTGCACAACACACAACTTAGCAGCGACTGCTCACTCGCTGCACCCTAACACAATTTCGGCACGAATCACAGTTTCGCTGCACAACACCCAACTTCGCAGCGAATGCTAATTCGCAGCAGAAGACTCAGTTTCAGAAGCGAATTAGAGTTTCCCTGCACAACTCACAAATCGGCAGCGAATGCTACTTCGCTGCAGTCTAACACAGGTGCGGCTCTGAATCACAGTTTTCGCTGCACTAAACACAACTCGACAGCTAATGCTAATTCGCCAGCAGAAGACTCACTTTCGGCAGCGAGTTACAGTTTCCGTGCACAACACACAACTCGGCAGCGAATGCTAATTCGCAGCATAAGACTTAGTTTCGGCATCGAATTAGAGTTTCGGTGCACAACACACAAATCGGAAGCGAATGCTAATTCGCTGTAAGCCTAACACAGTTTCGGCACCGAATCACAGTTTTCGCTGCACAACACACAAAAATCGACAGTGAATGCTCATTCGCTGCAGCCGACACAGTGTCGGCAGCGAATCCCAGTTTCGCTGCCCCAACACACAACTCCGCAGCGAATGGTATTCGCAGCAGAAGACTCGGTTTCGACAGCGAATTAGAGTTTCCCTGCAGAACACACAAATCGGCAGCGAATTGCTAATTCGCTGGAGAAGAATCAGTTTCGGCAGCGAATTAGAATTTCGGTGCAGCAACACACAACTAGCAGCGACTGCTCACTCGCTGCAAGCCTAACACAATTTCGGCACCGAATCACAGTTTCGCTGCACACCACCCAACTTCGCAGCGAATGCTAATTCGCAGCAGAAGACTCAGTTTCATAAGCGAATTAGAGTTTCCCTGCACAACTCACAAATCGGCAGCGAATGCTACTTCGCTGCAGTCTAACACAGGTGCGGCTCTGATCACAGTTTCGCTGCACTAACACAACTCGACAGCTAATGCTAATTCGCAGCAGAAGACTCACTTTCGGCAGCGAGTTACAGTTTCCGTGCACAACACACAACTCGGCAGCGAATGCTAATTCGCAGCATAAGACTTAGTTTCGGCATCGAATTAGAGTTTCGGTGCACCAACACACAAATCGGCAGCGAATGCTAATTCGCTGTAGCCTAACACAGTTTCGGCACCGAATCACAGTTTCGCTGCACAACACAAAAATCGACAGTGAATGCTCATTCGCTGCAGCCGACACAGTGTCGGCAGCGAATCCCCAGTTTCGCTGCCCCAACACACAACTCCGCAGTGAATGCTAATTCGTAGCAGAAGACTCAGTTTCGGCAGCGAATTAGAGTTTCCCTGCAGAACACACAAATCGACAGCGAATGCTAATTCGCTGCAGCCTAACGCAGTTTTCGGCACCGAATCACAGTTTCTCTGCACAACACACAACTCCGCATCGAATGGTAATTCGCAGCAGAAGAATCGGTTTCGACAGCGAATTAGAGTTTCCCTGCAGAACACACAAATCGGCAGCGAATGCTAAATTCGCTGCAGCCTAACACAGTTGCGGCACCAAATCACAGTTTCGATACACAACACACAACTCGGCAGCAAAATGATAATTCGCTGCAGAAAGACTCAGTTTGGGCAGCGAATCACAGTTTCGGTGCACGACACACCACACTGCAGCGAATGCTAATTCGCTGTAGAAGACTCAGTTTCGGCAGTGAATTAGAGTTTCGCTGCACAACACACAAATCGACAGTGAATGCTAATTCGCTGCAGCCTAAGACAGTTTCGGCACCGAATCACAGTTTCGCTGCACACCACACAAATCGGCTGTGAATGCTAATTCGCAGCAGAAGACTCAGTTTCGGTAGCGAATCACAGTTTCGGTGCACGACACACCACACTGCAGTGAATGCTAATTCGCAGGAGAAGACTCAGTTTCGGCAGCGCGTTAGAGTTTCCCTGCAAAACATACAAATCGGCATCGAATTCTAATTCACTGCAGCCTAACACAGTTTCGGCACCGAATCACAGTTTCGCTGCACAACACACAAATCGGCAGCGAATGCTAATTCGCTGCAGCCTAACACAGTTTCGGCACCGAATCACAGTTTCGCTGCACAACACACAACTCGGCAGCGAATGCTAATTCGCAGCAGAAGACTCAGTTTCGGCAGCGAATTAGAGTTTCCCTGCAGAACACACAAATCGGCAGCGAATGCTAATTCGCTGCCGCCTAACACATTTTCGGCACCGTAATCACAGTTTCGCTGCACAACACACAACTCCGCAGCGAATGCTAATTCGCAGCAGAAGACTCAGTTTCAGCAGGGACTTACAGATTCTGTGCACATCTCACACCTCGGCTGCAACTTCTAATTCGCTGCAGAAAGACTCAGTTTCGGCAGCGAATCACAGTTTCGGTGCACTACACACCACACTACAGCGAATGCTAATTCGTAGCAGAAGACTCAGTTTCGGCAGCGAATTAGAGTTTCCCTGCAGAACACACAATCGACAGCGAATGCTAATTCGCTGCAGCCTAACACAGTTTCGTCATCCAATCACAGTTTCGCTGCACAACACACAACTCGCCAGCGAATGCTAATTCGCAGCAGAAGACTCAGTTTTGGCAACTAATTAGAGTTTCGATGCACAACACACAAATCGGCAGCGAATGCTAATTCGCTGCAGCCTAACACATTTTCGGCACCGAATCACAGTTTCGCTGCACAACACACAACTCCGCAGTGAATGCTCATTCGCTGCAGCCGAACACAGTTTCGGCATCGAATTAGAGTTTCGCTGCACCACACACACCTCGGCAGCGAGTGCTAAGTCGCAGCAGAAGACTCAGTTTCGGCAGCGACTTACAGTTTCCGTGCACAACACACAACTCGGCTGCAAATTCTAATTTGCTGCAGAAGACACAGTTTTCGGCACCCAATCATATTTTCGCTGCACAACACACAAATCTATAGCAAATGCAAATTCGATGCAGCCAACACAGTTTTGGCAGCGAATGCCAGTTTCGCTGCACCAAACACAACTCGGCAGCGAATGCTAATTCGCCGCAGAAGACTCAGTTTCGGCAGGGACTTACATTTTCCCTGCACAACACACAACTCTGCAGCGAATGCTTATTCGCTGCTGCAGAAGACTCAGTTTCGGCAGCGAACTAGAGTTTCACTGCGCAACAACACAAATCGGCAGCGAATGCTAATTCGCTTCAGCATAACACAGTTTCGGCACCAAAACACACAAATCACAGTTCCCCTCCACAACACACAAATCGGCAGCGAATGGTAATTCGCAGCAGAAGACTCGGTTTCGACAGCGAATTAGAGTTTCCCTGCTGAACACACAAATCGGCAGCGAATGCTAATTCGCTGCAGCCTAACACAGTTGCGGCACCCAATCACAGTTTCGATACACAACACACAACTCGGCAGCGAATGATAATTCGCTGCAGAAGATTCAGTTTCGGCAGCGAATTAGAGTGTCGCTGCACAACACAGAAATCTGCAGCGACTGCTAATTCGTTGCAGCCGACACAGTTTCGGCAGCCAATTATAGTTTCCCTGCACACCACAAAACTCGACAGTGAAAGCTAATTCGCTGCACAAGATACAGTTTCTGCAGCGAATTAGAGTTTCGCTGCACAACACACAAATCGGCAGCGAATGCTTATTCGCTGCAGCAGACACAGTTTCGATGAACAACACACAACTCAGCTGCGACTGCTAATTCGCAGCAGAAGACTAAGTTTCGGCAGCGAATTCCAGTTTCACTGCACAACACAAAAACTCGACAGCGAATGCTAATTCGCTGCGGAAGATACAGTTTCCGCAGCGAATTAGAGTTTCGCTGCACAACACACAAATCGGCAGCGAATGCTTATTCGATGTAGCCGACACAGTTTCGGCAGAGAATGCCATTTTCGATGCACAACACACAACTCGGCTGCGAATGCTAATTCGCTGCTGAAGACTACAACTCGGCAGTGAATGCTAATTCGCCGCAGCCTAACACAGTTTCGGCACCGAATCACAGTTTCGCTGCACAACACATAACTCGGCAGCGAATGCTAATTCACAGCAGAAGACTCCGTTTCGGCAGCGACTTACAGTTTCCCTGCACACCACACAACTCGGCAGCGAATGCTAATTCGCTGCAGCCTAACACAGTTTCGGCACCGAATCACAGTTTCGATGCACAACACACAAATCGGCAGTGAATGCTAATTCGCTGCAGCCGACACAGTTTCGGCAGCGAATCACAGTTTCAGTGCACGACACACCACTCTGCAGCGAATGCTAATTCGCTGTAGAAGACTCAGTTTCGGCAGCGAATTAGAGTTTCGCTGCACAACACACAAATCGGCAGCGAATGCTAATTCGCTGCAGCCTAACACATTTTCGGCACCGAATCACAGTTTCGCTGCACAAGACACAAATCGACAGGAATGCTAATTCGCTGCAGCCGACACAGTTTCGGCAGCGAATCACAGTTTAGCTGCACAACACACAACTCCGCAGTGAATGCTAATTCGCAGCAGAAGACTCAGTTTCGGCAGCGATTTACAATTTTCCTCTACAAAAAACCACTCGGCAGTGAATGCTAATATGTTGTAGAAGACTCAGTTTCGGCAGCCAATCACAGTTTCGCTGCACAACACACAAATCGGCAACGACTGCTAATTTACTGCAGCCGACACAGTTTCGGCAGCGAATTACTGTTTACTTCATACCACCAAACTCGACAGCGAATGCTAATTCGCTGCAGAAGATACAGTTTCTGCAGCGAATTAGAGTTTCGCTGCAGAACACACAAATCGACAGTGAATGCTTATTCGCTGCAGCCGCCACAGTTTCGACGAACAACACACAACTCGGCTGCGACTGCTAATTCGCAGCAGAAGACTAAGTTTCGGCAGCGAATTCCAGTTTCACTGCAGAACACAAAACTCGGCAGCGAATGCTAATTCGCTGCAGAAGATACAGTGTTTGGAGCGAATTAGAGTTTCGCTGCTCAACACACAAATCGGCAGCGAATGCTTATTCGATGCAGCCGACACAGTTTCGGCAGAGAATGCCACTTTCGATGCACAACACACAACTCGGCTGCGAATGCTAATTGGCAGCAGAAGACTCAGTTTGGCAGCGACTTACAGTTTCCCTGCACAACACACAACTCGACAGGCAATCTAATTCGCTGCAGCCTAACACAGTTTCGGCGCTGAATCACAGTTTCGCTGCACAACACACAAATCGGCAGCGAATGCTAATTCGCTCCAGCCGACACAGTTTGGGCAGCGAATTACAGTTTCACTACACAACACAAAACTCAGCAGCGAATGCTAATTCGCTGCAGAAGATACAGTTTCTGCAGCGAATTAGAGTTTCGCTGCACAACACACAAATCGGCAGTGAATGCTTATTCGCTGCAGCCAACACAGTTTCGGCAGAGAATGCCAGTTTCGATGCACAACACACAACTCGGCTGCGAATGCTAATTCGCAGCTGAAGACTAAGTTTCGGCAGCGACTTACAGTTTCCCTGCACAACACACAACTCGGCAGCGAATTCTAATTCGCTGCAGCCTAACACATTTTCGCTGCACAATACACAAATCGGCAGTGATTGCTAATTCGCTGCAGCCTAACACAGTTTCGGCACCCAATCACAGTTTCAATGCACAACACACAACTCGGCTACGAATGCTAATTCGCAGCAGAACACTGAGTTTCAGCAGCGAATTAGAGTTTCGTTGCACAACACACAAATCAGCACCGAATGCTAATTCGTTGCAGCCTACCATAGTTTCGGCACCGAATCACAGTTTCGCTGCACAACGCACAACTCGGCAGCGAATGCTAATTCGCGGCAGAAGACTCAGTTTCGGCAGCGACTTACAGTTTCCGTGCACAACACACAACTCGGCTGCGAATTCTAATTCGCTGCAGAAGACTCAGTTTCGACAGCGAATTAGAGTTTCGCTGCACAACACACAAATCGGCAGCGAATGCTAATTCGCTGCAGCATAACACAGTTTTGGCACCGAATCACAGTTTCCCTACACAACACACCACTCGACAGCAAAAGCTAATTCGCTGTACAAGACACAGTTTCGGCAGCCAATCACAGTTTCGCTGCACAACACACAAATCTGCAGCGAATGCACATTCGCTGCATCCGACACAGTTTCGGCAGCGACTGACAGTTTCGCTGCACAACACAAAACTCGGCAGCGAATGGTAATTCGCTGCAGAAGACTCAGTTTCGGCAGCGAATTAAAGTTTCATTGCCCAACACTGAAATCGACAGCGAATTAGCATTCGCAGCAGCCGACACAGTTTCGCTGCACAACACACAAATCGGCAGCGAATGCCAATTCGCTGCAGACGACACCGTTTCGGCAGCGAATTACAGTTACACTGCACCACACAAAATTCACCAGCGAATCCTAATTCGCTGCAGAACACACAGTTTCTGCAGCTAATTCGAGTTTCGCTGCACAACACCCACATCGGCAACGAATGCTTCTTCGCTGCAGCCGACACAGTTTCGGCAGCGAATGCCAGTTTCGATGCACAACACACAACTCGGCTGCGAATGCTAATTCACAGCACAAGACTCGGTTTCGGCAGCGACTTACAGTTTCCCTGCACACCACACAACTCGGCAGCGAATGCTAATTCGCTGCAGCCTAACACAGTTTCGGCACCGAATCACAGTTTCGCTGCACAATACACAAATCGGTAGTGATTGGTAATTCGCTGCAGCCGACACAGTTTCGGTGCAAGACACACCACTCTGCAGCGAATGCTAATTTGCAGCAAAAGACTGAGTTTCGGCAGCGACTTACAGTTTCCCTACACAACACACAACTCGGCAGCGAATGCTAATTCGATGCAGCCTAGCACAGTTTCGGCACCGAATCACAGTTTCGCTGCACAACGCACAACTCGGCAGCGAATGCTAATTCACAGCAGAAGACTCGGTTTCGGCAGCGACTTACAGTTTCCCTGCACATCACACAACTCGGCAGCGAATGCTAATTCGCTACAGCCTAACACAGTTTCGGCACCGAATCATAGTTTCGCTGCACAACACACAAATCGACAGCGAATGCTAATTCGCTGCAGCCGACACAGTTTCGGCAGCGAATTACTGTTTCACTGCACAACAAAAAACTCGGCAGCGAATGCTAATTCGCTGCAGAAGACTCAGTTTCGGCATCGAATTAGAGTTTCGCTGCACCACACACAACTCGGCAGCGAATGCTAATTCGCTGCAGAAGACTCGGTTTCGGCAACGACTTACAGTTTCCCTGCACACCATACAACTCGGCAGCGAATGCTAATTCGCTGCAGCCTAAAACAGTTTCGGCACCGAATCACAGTTTCGCTGCACAAGACACAAATCGGTAGTGATTGCTAATTCGCTGCAACCGACACAGTTTCGGCGCACGACACACCACTCTGTAGCGAATGCTAAGTCGCAGCAGAAGACTGAGTTTCGGCAGCGACTTATAGTTTCCCTGCACAACACACAACTCGGCAGCGAATGCTAATTGGCTGCAGCCTAACACAGTTTCGGCACCGAATCATAGTTTCGCTGCACAACACACAAATCGGCAGCGAATGCTAATTCGATGCAGCCGACACAGTTTCGGCAGCGAATTACTGTTTCACTGCACAACAAAAAAACTCGGCAGCGAATGCTAATTCGCTGCAGAAGACTCAGTTTCGGCATCGAATTAGAGTTTCGCTTGCACCACACACAACTCGGCAGCGAATGCTAATTCGCTGCAGAAGACTCATTTTCGGCATCGAATTAGAGTTTCGCTGCACCGCACACAAATCGGCAGTGAATGCTAATTCGCTGCAGCCGACATAGTGTCGGCAGCGAATCACAGTTTCGCTCCGCAACACACAACTCGGCAGCGAATGCTAATTCGCTGCAGAAGACTCAGTTTCGGCATCGAATTAGAGTTTCGCTGCACCGCACACAAATCGGCAGTGAATGCTAATTCGCTGCAGAAGACACAGTGTCTGCAGCGAATTAGAGTTTCGCTGCACACCACACACATCGGCAGCGAATGCTTCTTCACTGCAGCCGACACAGTTTCGGCAGCGAATGCCAGTTTCGATGCACAACACACAACTCGGCCGCAAATGCTAATTCGCAGCAGAAGACTAAGTTTCGGCAGCTACTTACAGTTTCGCTGCACAACACAACTCGGCAGCGAATGCTAATTCGCAGCAGAAGACTCAGTTTCGGCAGCGACTTATAGTTTCCCTGCACAACACACAACTCGGCAGCGAATTAGAGTTTCGCTGCACACCACACAAATCGGCTGCGAATGCTAATTCGCTGCAGCCTAACACACTTTCGGCACCGAATCACAGTTTCGCTGCACAACACACAAATCGGCAGCGAATGCTAATTCGCTGCAGCCGACACAGTTTCGGCAGCGAATTACAGTTTCACTGCACAACACAAAACTCAGCAGCGAATGCTAATTCGCTGTAGAAGATACAGTTTCTGCAGCGAATTAGAGTTTGGCTGCACAACACACAAATCGACAGCGAATGCTTATTCGCTGCAGCCGACACAGTTTCGGCAGAGAATGCCAGTTTCGATGCACAACACACAACTCGGCTGCGAATGCTAATACGCAGCAGAAGACTATGTTTCGGCAGCGACTAACAGTTTCCCTGCACAACACACAACTCGGCAGCGAATGCTAATTCGCTGCAGCCTAACACAGTTTCGGCACCGAATTAGAGTTTCGCTGCACCACACACAAATCGGCAGTGAATGCTCATTCGCTGCAGCCGACACAATTTCGGCAGCGAATCACGGTTTCGCTCCACACCACACAACTCGGCAGCGAATGCTAATTCGCTGCAGAAGACTCAGTTTCGGCATCGAATTAGAATTTCACTGCACCGCACACAAATCGGCAGTGAATGCTAGTTCGCTGCAGCCGACACAGTTTTGGCAGCGAATCACAGTTTCGGTCCACAACGCACATCGCGGCAGCGAATGCTAATTCGCAGCAGAAGACTCAGTTTCGGCAGCGACTTACAGTTTCCGTGCACAACACACAACTCGGCTGGGAATTCTAATTCGCTGCAGAAGACTCAGTTTCGACAGCGAATTAGAGTTTCGCTGCACAACACACAAATCGGCAGCGAATGCTAATTCGCTGCAGCATAACACAGTTTTGGCACCGAATCACAGTTTCCCTACACAACACACCACTCGACAGCAAAAGCTAATTCGCTGTACAAGACACAGTTTCGGCAGCCAATCACAGTTTCGCTGCACAACACACAAATCTGCAGCGAATGCACATTCGCTGCATCCGACACAGTTTCGGCAGCGACTGACAGTTTTGCTGCACAACACAAAACTCGGCAGCGAATGGTAATTCGCTGCAGAAGACTCAGTTTCGGCAGCGAATTAAAGTTTCATTGCCCAACACTGAAATCGACAGCGAATTAGCATTCGCAGCAGCCGACACAGTTTCGCTGCACAACACACAAATCGGCAGCGAATGCCAATTCGCTGCAGACGACACAGTTTCGACAGCGAATTACAGTTTCACTGCACCACACAAAATTCACCAGCGAATCCTAATTCGCTGCAGAACACACAGTTTCTGCAGCAAATTCGAGTTTCGCTGCACAACACCCACATCGGCAACGAATGCTTCTTCGCTGCAGCCGACACAGTTTCGGCAGCGAATGCCAGTTTCGATGCACAACACACAACTCGGCTGCGAATGCTAATTCACAGCACAAGACTCGGTTTCGGCAGCGACTTACAGTTTCCCTGCACACCACACAACTCGGCAGCGAATGCTAATTCGCTGCAGCCTAACACAGTTTCGGCACCGAATCACAGTTTCGCTGCACAATACACAAATCGGTAGTGATTGGTAATTCGCTGCAGCCGACACAGTTTCGGTGCAAGACACACCACTCTGCAGCGAATGCTAATTTGCAGCAGAAGACTGAGTTTCGGCAGCGACTTACAGTTTCCCTACACAACACACAACTCGGCAGCGAATGCTAATTCGATGCAGCCTAACACAGTTTCGGCACCGAATCACAGTTTCGCTGCACAACGCACAACTCGGCAGCGAATGCTAATTCGCTGCAG
This sequence comes from Populus alba, assembly GCF_005239225.2. Classification (NCBI taxonomy): domain Eukaryota; kingdom Viridiplantae; phylum Streptophyta; class Magnoliopsida; order Malpighiales; family Salicaceae; genus Populus; species Populus alba. Next base: position 19,302,201 of record NC_133291.1, read on the forward strand.
AAGACTCGGTTTCGGCAGCGACTTACAATTTCCCTGCACACCACACAACTCGGCAGCGAATGCTAATTCGTTGCAGCCTAACACAGTTTCGCTGCACAACACACAAATCGACAGCGAATGCTAATTCGCTGCAGCCGACACAGTTTCGGTGCACGACACACCACTCTGCAGCGAATGCTAATTCGCAGCAGAAGACTAAGTTTCGGCAGCGACTTATAGTTTCCCTGCACAACACACAACTCGGCAGCGAATGCTAATTGGCTGCAGCCTAACACAGTTTCGGCACCGAATCATAGTTTCGCTGCACAACACACAAATCGGCAGCGAATGCTAATTCGCTGCAGCCGACACAATTTCGGCAGCGAATTACTGTTTCACTGCACAACAAAAAACTCGGCAGCGAATGCTAATTCGCTGCAGAAGACTCAGTTTCGGCATCGAATTAGAGTTTCGCTACACCACACACAACTCGGCAGCGAATGCTAATTCGCTGCAGAAGACTCGGTTTCGCAGCGACTTACAGTTTCCCTGCACACCACACAACTCGGCAGCGAATGCTAATTCGCTGCAGCCTAAAACAGTTTCGGCACCGAATCACAGTTTCGCTGCACAAGACACAAATCGGTAGTGATTGCTAATTCGCTGCAACCGACACAGTTTCGGTGCACGACACACCACTCTGTAGCAAATGCTAAGTCGCAGCAGAAGACTGAGTTTCGGCAGCGACTTATAGTTTCCCTGCACAACACACAATTCGGCAGCGAATGCTAATTGGCTGCAGCCTAACACAGTTTCGGCACCGAATCATAGTTTCGCTGCACAACACACAAATCGGCAGCGAATGCTAATTCGATGCAGCCGACACAGTTTCGGCATCGAATTAGAGTTTCGCTGCACCGCACACAAATCGGCAGTGAATGCTAATTCGCTGCAGCCGACATAGTGTCGGCAGCGAATCACAGTTTCGCTCCGCAACACACAACTCGGCAGCGAATGCTAATTCGCTGCAGAAGACTCAGTTTCGGCATCGAATTAGAGTTTCGCTGCATGATTAGTACTTAAAAGTGCATGTTTATCAAGGTTTTATATCATCATTTTGCACTTGAAGTATCAATAACTCCTTAACTAAAGTATGTTTTATAATAACAAGTTTGATATTATAAGATACCTTAATTTATGGTAAATGCTCATTTTAAATGCAGGACTATCACATAAATAAAAGGATTGATTGATGAGTTTAAGCATTGAAAGTTAAAGGACAAAGAGATGGCCAAACTTAGAAAAGAGATGTCGGTGCAGTCCAAACCGGAACAGTGCTCGGTAATTGGATCATATCTGGAGCTCTAGATCTCGGATTTAGGTCCATTTTATATGGATGGAAAGGTAAAACATAGGCCTACAACTTTCATTTGGACACCAAGATCTAAGAAGGCTGTTTTCAAGTCCAAAATATAGGAACAACGAAGAAGTCCGAAGCTGTCCTGCAGCCCAGACACTATTTAGTGTTCAGCCCATATCTTGAGTTCTAGAAGTCCAAATGACCTCATCTTTTTTTTGTTGGAAAGCTGAGACAATTTCCTAGAACATTCCTGAGGATTCTGGGCAAATTATGATGTCAGCAATGACGTCTTGTTCAGACAAGAAGATAAGGATTGTTATCAAGTTAAGATATGGCCACCCACTCATCAATTAGTCAACAAATCAATAGTTCCAAATTTTGGCCTATAAAAGGAGGCACTTACCATGTATTGAGGCATCTTGGTTTCCAGATCAAGATCATGCTCTTGCTTTCTCTCTTTGTATTGCTTATGTCTTGCTTTTATTAATATCAAGTTTATGCACTTTATTTCCTTTCCTTTACTTAGTTAAGTTCTTTCTCATTTATGTTCGTATCTTGTTCATTTATGTTTCTTTCTTTCATTATGTTCAGCTAAGTTAATTATGTCAAGGTGAAAAGGGTACACTAATGGTGTAAGAGCAAGTATAATATAAACTTAACATGGACCTTAACGTTGGATACTAACATGTTTTATATTTGTTATCTTGTTCACTTTTAATACTTTGCTTGTTAAATGGTTAATCTAGATTTATGTTGTATAACACTTGGTACAACAAATACTTGGCACTTTCATAGCCCATACTGTATGGTTTAACCGACACCTGAGCTATGAAAGGAACTTGATTTGTTGTTAACATAAGTTATAATCATGAATGCCTGCCAACATTTACAAGTATTAGCTTTATTCGAATAAGATAACTAATGTAATCATGTTAACAATTTATAATCTGATTGGAACCTCCTTTATGTGTGGTTTCCAATTGAGTAATAAGAGTTTATATTATACTTGTTTGAAGTACCATTAGTGGATCCTCTAACCTTGACATTTGTTTTTATCATTGCTTAATCCTTACATTAATCTTTCATTTCAAAGTTCTCATTAATTTCTTCATCTTCTGCTTTCATTATTATTATTATTATTATTTACATTCTGTTTATATTATATAATATATATATTTGATCTTTTCATAAACTCAGTATATAGGCTGGAAACCTGTGACCCAATCTTTAGATCATTCTCAGGTATAACAACGCCACGTACTGAGTATAATAATAATAATTATTGTTGTTATTATTGTTGTTGTTGTTGTTGTTGTTGTTGTTGTCTTGTTATTTATAATTTATACAATTAACCTCTCTGTGGTTCGACCCCGGTCTTGCCGGGTTATTTATTACTTCGACACTCCTGCACTTGGGAAAAGACATCAAGCTTTTGGTCGTGTCAAGTTTTTGGCGCCGTTGCCGGGGAGGTAAATTTTTGTATAAATTATAATATTTAATTTATTTTCTCTTTTCACTTTTCATTTTATCTATTTTTTTTCCTTTGTTTTGTTTTGTTTCTTTTTCTTCTATTTTCTTTTCTTGCTTTTATTCTCTTCTTACACGTGCATGAGAGTTTGGTCACGTACATTAAGTGGTAGACTTTGTAGGGTATCCTCATCATTTTCAGAAAATATGGCCGAAGAAGATAATCAATCACTTCATAATGAGAATAACCGTATGAGAACACTTAGAGACCACATGAATCCCACAAGAACAAGTGCACCCTCATGCATAGTTTTCCCTCCTGATGCATCTCATTTTAATTTTAAGCCAGGCATTATTCAACTTTTACCATCTTTTCATGGCTTAGACTTAGAAAATCCATACTTGCATTTAAGGGAATTTGAGGAGGTTTGTAATACCTATAATGACTCAAATTGTAGCATGAACACCATTCGATTAAAGCTTTTTCCTTTTTCATTAAAAGATAAAGCTAAAACATGGCTACAAAATTTGAGACCAGGATCCATTCGTGCTTGGGATGATATGCAACAACAATTTTTAAAGAAGTTTTTTCCATCTCACAGAACAAACTCTTTTAAAAGACAAATCATCACTTTCACTCAAAAGCCAGGAGAAACATTTTACCAATGTTGGGATAGGTATCGAGATTTGCTTAATACTTGCCCACATCATGGTTTTGAAACATGGAGATTGGTTTCACATTTTTATGAGGGTTTAACACCTAGAGATAGGCAAATGGTTGAATTGATGTGCAATGGAACTTTTGAAGATAAAGACCCTAATGAAGCAATGGAGTACCTAGACTTGCTAGCTGAAAATGCTCAAAATTGGGACACCACAGGTACTTATGAGGCACCAGGTAAAACTCAACCTCATACATCTAGTGGGGGTATGCACAACCTTAGGGAAGATCATGACCTCCAAGCCAAGTTTGCATCTTTAGCTAGAAAAGTCGAGGCACTAGAATTAAAAAAGAGTGGTCAATTAAAATCTGTTCAAGACATTGTGTGTCAAATCTGTGAAACAAATGAGCATGCAACCAATGATTGTCCAACTTTGCCTTCTTTCAAGGAATGCCTCCATGAACAAGCCCATGCTTTAAACAGTTTCCAAAGACCCAACCATAACCCATACTCACAAACATATAACCCTGGTTGGAGAAATCACCCAAATTTTAGTTGGAAGAGTGATAGCAACAATGCACAAACTTCACATCCACCGTTTCAAGCACACCATAATTTCCAAAATTCTCATGGATATGCACCTCCTTATGCTCCACCTCCTAGAAGAAATTTTGAGGAAACATTGCATGCATTCATTGAAAAGCAGGAGACAATCAACACTCAACTTGCTCAAAGCATGACCGATTTTAAAGATGCTCTTGCAAAATTAACATCTGCTCTCAGTTTCCAAGAGAAAGGTAAGTTTCCTTCTCAACCACAGCAAAATCCAAAGGGGCAATACAATGCAAATGCAAGTAGTTCTGGAAGCCAACACATGGATCAAGTCAAATCAGTCATCACTCTTCGTAGTGGTAAGGTTATTGAAAAACCTATTCTTGAACCTTGTGAGAAAGATGATGAGTCTATCTCTGAGGGTAAGGAAGGGGTTGAACCTGAACACTGCAAAGAAAAGGCTGATTCCCCGCCAGCACTTCCATTTCCTCATGCCATGATCAAACAAAGGAAAGTTAGTCACAACTCTGAAATCTTTGAAATTTTCAAACAGGTAAGGATCAATATACCTTTGTTGGATGCTATTAAACAGGTTCCTTCCTATGCTAAATTTTTGAAAGATCTGTGCACTGTGAAAAGAAAATTGAATGTGAAAAAGAAAGCATTTTTAGCCGAACAAGTAAGTGCCATTCTTCAGAACAATAATGCTTTGAAATATAAAGACCCTGGTTGTCCTACAATTTCTTGCTTTATTGGAGAACATAAAATTGAAAGAGTCTTACTTGATCTTGGAGCTAGTGTGAATTTACTTCCATATTCAGTTTTTCAGAGTCTCAATCTAGGTGAGTTAAAACCAACCTCTGTAACTCTTTTACTCGCCGATAGATCTGTAAAAGTGCCTAGAGGAATAATTGAAGATGTGTTGGTACAAGTTGATAAATTCATTTATCCTGTGGATTTTGTTGTCTTGGACACGCAACCTGTTGAAGCATGTAATTCAATTCCTGTCATTTTAGGACGTCCATTTCTTGCCACTTCTAATGCATTGATTAATTGTAGGAATGGACTGATGAAGCTATCATTTGGAAACATGACATTGGAGATGAATATTTTCAACATTTACAAGCAACCTGGAGATGATAATGATTTACAGGAAGTGGACTTTATTGAAAAATTAGTTCATGATCAATTTCAAACCACTTCTAGTGAAACTAAGATTGATGAATCTGATGATTTGCAAATGGTCTACTTTCAGGAATCAAAGGCATGCAATTGGAGACCACAAATTGAAGAATTGCCACCACGATCAATTGAGCCCATACCTTCAAGTGTTCAACCACCAAAACCTGAATTGAAGTCGTTACCATTTAATCTCAAATACTCATTTTTGGGAGAAAATGAAACTTTTTCCGGTAATAATCTCTTCCAAACTTAATGCGCATCAAGAAGGTAAGTTATTACAGACTCTGAAAATGCACAAAAATGCATTAGGATGGACCATAGCTGACATAAAAGGAATTAGCCCTTTGATTTGCACACACAGGATTTATTTGGAGGAAAATGCTAAACCCTCTAGAGAAATGCAACGAAGGCTTAATCCTAATATGAAAGAAGTAGTGAAAAAATGAAGTCATTAAGCTTCTAGATAATGGAATCATTTATCCTATTTCTGATAGCAAATGGGTAAGTCCTACCCAAGTTGTACCCAAAAAAGTCTGGAGTCACTGTGATAACAAATGAGAAAAATGAGTTAATTCCAACTAGGACTGTTACGGGTTGGCGCATGTGCATTGACTATAGGAAACTTAATTCAATGACTAGAAAAGATCATTTCCCTTTACCTTTCATGGACCAAATCCTAGAAAGAGTTGCAGGTCATGAATTTTATTGTTTCCTAGATGGTTATTCAGGTTACAATCAAATTGAAATTGCATTGGAAGATCAAGAGAAGACTACTTTCACATGTCCATTTGGTACTTTTGCATATCGAAGGATGCCTTTTGGATTATGTAATGCACCAGCCACGTTTCAAAGATGCATGCTTAGCATATTCAGTGATATGGTTGAACGTTTTCTTAAAATTTTTATGGATGATTTTTCTGTTTTTGGTGATTCATTTGATGATTGTTTGACTAACTTAGAAAAGGTTTTGAGCAGGTGTGAAGAGAAGAATCTTGTACTGAATTGGGAAAAATGTCACTTTATGGTAACAAACGGCATTGTACTTGGTCACATTGTTTCATCGAAAGGAATTGAGGTTGACAAATCTAAAATCGAGTTAATTGCCAACTTACCAACACCAAAATCTGTTAAAGATGTTAGATCATTCTTAGGACATGTTGGTTTTTACAGAAGGTTCATCAAAGATTTTAGTGTAATATCTAAGCCCTTGAGTAACCTTCTAACAAAGGATAATATTTTTGAATGGACTGAACATTGTGAGGAAGCCTTTGTTAAACTTAAAAACTTGCTTACTTCTGCTCCTGTCATTCAACCTCCTGATTGGTCATTACCTTTTGAAATAATGTGTGACGCTAGTGATTATGCCGTGGGTGCTGTATTGGGACAAAGGAAAGATAAGAAACCTTATGTGATTTACTATGCAAGTAAAACTTTAAATAGTGCTCAAATGAATTACACTACCACTGAAAAAGAATTACTTGCAGTAGTATTTGCATGTGACAAGTTCAGATCTTATCTTGTTGGCTCACCTGTTATTGTTTTTAGTGATCATGCAGCATTGAAATATCTTCTCTCTAAGAAAGATTCTAAGGCTAGATTGGTGCGGTGGATTTTGTTACTTCAAGAATTTGATATCACAATCAAAGACAAGAAAGGCACCGAAAATGTTGTCGCGGATCATTTGTCAAGATTGACAACCGATTCGAGATTTGACATTACACCAATCGATGACTACTTTCCTGATGAATCTTTATTTTCTGTCTCTACGATGCCTTGGTTTGCTAATATTGTTAATTTTCTTGTTTCAGGACAATTGCCAGCTCATTGGAGTACCCAAGACAAAAGAAAGTTCTTGAACGAAGTAAAGAACTTTTATTGGGATGACCCTTATTTATTCAAATATTGTCCTGATCAAATATTTCGAAGATGCATTCCTGACAATGAGGTAAGTAGTGTTATTAAATTTTGTCATTCTGAGGCATATGGGGGTCATTTCTCATCAAGAAAGACAACTGCAAAAATCTTACAAAGTGGATTCTATTGGCCCACCATGTTCAAAGACTCACATGCATTCTGTAAGATTTGTGAAAATTGTCAAAAGTTGGGATCTATTTCGAAACGTCACATGATGCCTTTAAATCCTATTCTTGTCATTGAGATCTTTGATTGTTGGGGTATAGATTTCATGGGTCCATTTCCTCCATCATTTGGTTTCTTATACATATTGGTCGCAGTAGATTATGTTTCAAAATGGATAGAGGCAATTCCAAGTCGAACCAATGATCACAAAATAGTGATAAAGTTTTTGAAAGAAAACATTTTAAGTCGATTTGGAATCCCTCGAGCCATGATAAGTGACGGTGGAACACACTTTTGCAACAAGCCATTTGAGTCTTTAATGAAGAAATATGGAATCACACATAAAGTTGCCACCCCTTATCACCCTCAAACAAGTGGACAAGTAGAGCTTGCTAATAGGGAGATCAAACAGATCTTGGAGAAAACAGTGAACCCTAATAGGAAAGACTGGTCTTTAAGACTTAATGATGCACTTTGGGCTTATCGAACTGCTTATAAAACATCATTAGGTATGTCACCTTATAGACTAGTCTATGGAAAACCTTGTCACTTGCCTGTGGAAATTGAACATAAAGCTTATTGGGCTATTAAAGCTTTCAATTCAAGCCTTGATGATGCTAGTCAGCTGCGAAAATTGCAAATAAATGAGCTTGAGGAAATAAGAAATGATGCATATGACAATTCAAAAATTCATAAAGCAAGAATTAAAGAGTTTCATGACAAGAAAATACTGAGAAAAACATTCAATGTTGGTCAAAAAGTCTTGCTTTATAATTCTCGACTCCATTTATTTCCTGGAAAACTAAGAACAAGATGGAGCGGTCCTTTTATTGTGAAACATGTGTATCCATATGGGGCCTGTGATATTGAGAATCCAAAGAATGGCAATGTTTTCAAGGTAAATGGGCATCGTTTGAAAGTTTATTTTGACAATTTTTCGGTTGAAAATGACTCTATTGAATTGAGTGATCCTGTATATAAAGATTGATTCTTTTTCTCACATTGTTTTGTGTTTTGTTGTTTTGCTAGTCTCTCTTTCACCCCGGTCAAATGGCGGATAACGGTACTCCGTGACTTAGGTCGGTTCTTTCAGTTTCCCAAATAACTGATATCTGTATATGTTTGTATAATTCTTAGCTCTTTCTTCCTTCTTTGAATCGCTTCTCTAATTCTCTTTTGAAAATGGACACCACTCTTGAAAAGTTGAAAAGGTATTTTCCCGCTTTGCCTCCAAATGCGATTAATAAAATTTACCGTGCTAGGTGTGCAAGATTGAGGTTGTTAATGAATCATGGAATTCCTGAAGATATCCGTTGGTTAATTGAAGCAAAGGTTCGATTATCAGGTGAGTCATCCAATTCTTTCATTTCACACATGCCTGGAACAGGTAAAAGCACTTTTGCAAAGAAACGTCGTGCAAAACGACTGAAAGTCTATCATCGATGTGCCAGATGGACTTGTAATACGACATGTCGTTCTTTAGGAATGGTATCTGTAAACCGTGAAGATAAGATACAATTCATTAAGGATGGCCTGAGTAAGGGGTCTTTAGATAATCTTTTGTTGACCCTTGAGACGCATCCTAGTGGAGATGTGCATCGTGTAATTCATGATTTATGGCCACAATTCCATAAAGAACATGATCGACTTAGTCTTGGGAATCTGACTAAAAAAGACCCTGTTTGCCAGTTTTTAAGAAAACTGGATGGGAAGCCTATCCCCGACCCATAGAGGGCGTTTAAGCCGTTCTTGGACGTAAAACCAAGGGAAGATATGAGCCACAATCACAACTACCTGTACATACATGCTTTTTCAAAATAAATAATTAATAAAGAGAGAGAGAGAGAGAGTTTGTGAGACTACAGCTGGCCTACATATAGGTGGTATGATTGCATTTTCACTTTTTCATCTATAAATTCTTCTCTTCCTTCCCTTTATTTCTACTCATCCCATATATTCATCAAATATAGAAGTGTGTAGAAATGGCAGGTTTCTCAAGTCATCATATAAGAAATATTTGTGTTTTCGGTGGATCCAGTTCTGGGAAAGAAAAAGAGTTTTTAGAATCAGCAAATCATCTTGGTCGGGTATTAGCTGAGAGAAAGATTCATTTAGTGTATGGGGGAGGCAGCCTTGGGTTAATGGGAGGTGTGTCAATGGCTGCATTTTTAGGAGGCAGTCAAGTTTTGGGGGTTGTCCCCAAAGCTTTAGCAACTGGGGACATCATTGGAAAAACAATTGGAGAGGAACTACAGGTCCCAACAATGTCTGACCGACTGAATACCATGTTTAACCATGCTGATGCCTTCATTGCCTTACCAGGTGGTCTGGGCACATTGGAAGAGATCTTTCATATTTCATCTTGGGCCCAACTGCACATTCACCATAAACCTATAGGTTTGTTAAATGTTAATGGTTTTTATGATAAGTTGCTGTCTTTCCTTGATCAAGCTGTGGAACAGGAATTTCTAACATCTTCGGCACGACGAATCATAATCTCTGCTGCTACTGCTGAACAATTGATTGACCAACTACAATCTTTCATCCCTGTCATTGATCCTTGCATGAGTCGCCTAGATTGGTAGCTAAGGAAAGCCGTAAAAAGCTTAGATTAGATTTGAGCCTTCATCTGTGAAACCTTGTGTCTTTTGTGTTATTAATAGTATATTATTTTGTTTTGTTACTTCTTATATTTGTTTAAGTGTATTTCAGGTTTGTCATTGTTCGCTGTTTCAGGTGATGTCTTCTATACTCTATCTTTCTACCTTCGAACATTGAGGACAATGTCTCGTTTTGGTTGGGGGGAGAGGGTAGTACTTCAAAAAAAAAAAAAACAAAAAACTAACTTGCTAACTGTTTTTGCTATTATTAAAACCATTTGACAAAATTGTTATTAGGATGGCAGAGTATGGAATCAATTTTATTGACTCTAGAGACGCATCTTAGTAAGTTTCATTACCAAGGTCTATCATAATACTTCTTGAAATATTCAGGTTTACAAACTCTCACATTGTTATCACTTGATTCTGCTCATATACTCATTTAACAAGTATTATTAAACCTTCATTTTCACACACACACTTTAACATATGATTGTGGGTTGCACATTGGATTATTACAGTAATTATGTTCTTTTGTTGAAGGTAACAACTAAGGGTAAAGGATAGTATATAATTTGCAAAAAAAAAAAAAAAAAAAAAAAAGAAGAAAAAAAAAAGAGAAAGAAAAAAAAGAAAAAGAAAAAAAAAAGATAGTATTGATGATAATAAAACGTGGATAAGTTTGGTTTCGTAGCCTCCATAACCTAAGCAATTAAGCCCGAAGGGGTGTTTTAACACCTAATACCCTAAAGTCAACTGACTTGGGAGCTATTGGCCCAAAGCTTGTTACATGGGTTAAGGAGAAAAGCTTAAGGGAATCAAACATTGCACTATCTACGTATTAGTATTGCAACCCGAGTTGTTAAGCTCGTAGGGGTGTCTCAACACTTAATGCCCTAAGACCAACTGGTCTGGGAGTCATTAGCCTAAAACTCGTTACATGGGTTAAAGATACATTGTGTTTTAAGTTATATGTGTATATAAATAAAAAGAAAAAAAAAATAATCCCAACCCAAGGAAGTTCACCTTAAACATTTAAACATAATATTGTTTTCTTCCAACAAAAGCCCCATCATCTATGTTTTCATTGAGCACACAAAAAGAAGGTTTATTAATATCTTGTTTAAGAAGTATGAAGCAGGAATATAAATTTAATGAGAGTTTGTTTATCTGGATAGATTAATGGAAGTTGAATGATGAATGCCTTGCTTTGTGGAACTTGCAAATTGTTTCTCTATTTTAACGCTTTAGATTACTAGGGACTAGTAATAAGCTGGTTGGGGGGTGTGATTAGTACTTAAAAGTGCATGTTTATCAAGGTTTTATATCATCATTTTGCACTTGAAGTATCAATAACTCCTTAACTAAAGTATGTTTTATAATAACAAGTTTGATATTATAAGATACCTTAATTTATGGTAAATGCTCATTTTAAATGCAGGACTATCACATAAATAAAAGGATTGATTGATGAGTTTAAGCATTGAAAGTTAAAGGACAAAGAGATGGCCAAACTTAGAAAAGAGATGTCGGTGCAGTCCAAACCGGAACAGTGCTCGGTAATTGGATCATATCTGGAGCTCTAGATCTCGGATTTAGGTCCATTTTATATGGATGGAAAGGTAAAACATAGGCCTACAACTTTCATTTGGACACCAAGATCTAAGAAGGCCGTTTTCAAGTCCAAAATATAGGAACAAGGAAGAAGTCCGAAGCTGTCCTGCAGCCCAGACACTATTTAGTGTTCAGCCCATATCTTGAGTTCTAGAAGTCCAAATGACCTCATCTTTTTTTTGTTGGAAAGCTGAGACAATTTCCTAGAACATTCCTGAGGATTCTGGGCAAATTATGATGTCAGCAATGACGTCTTGTTCAGACAAGAAGATAAGGATTGTTATCAAGTCAAGATATGGCCACCCACTCATCAATTAGTCAACAAATCAATAGTTCCAAATTTTGGCCTATAAAAGGAGGCACTTACCATGTATTGAGGCATCTTGGTTTCCAGATCAAGATCATGCTCTTGCTTTCTCTCTTTGTATTGCTTATGTCTTGCTTTTATTAATATCAAGTTTATGCACTTTATTTCCTTTCCTTTACTTAGTTAAGTTCTTTCTCATTTATGTTCGTATCTTGTTCATTTATGTTTCTTTCTTTCATTATGTTCAGCTAAGTTAATTATGTCAAGGTGAAAAGGGTACACTAATGGTGTAAGAGCAAGTATAATATAAACTTAACATGGACCTTAACGTTGGATACTAACATGTTTTATATTTGTTATCTTGTTCACTTTTAATACTTTGCTTGTTAAATGGTTAATCTAGATTTATGTTGTATAACACTTGGTACAACAAATACTTGGCACTTTCATAGCCCATACTGTATGGTTTAACCGACACCTGAGCTATGAAAGGAACTTGATTTGTTGTTAACATAAGTTATAATCATGAATGCCTGCCAACATTTACAAGTATTAGCTTTATTCGAATAAGATAACTAATGTAATCATGTTAACAATTTATAATCTGATTGGAACCTCCTTTATGTGTGGTTTCCAATTGAGTAATAAGAGTTTATATTATACTTGTTTGAAGTACCATTAGTGGATCCTCTAACCTTGACATTTGTTTTTATCATTGCTTAATCCTTACATTAATCTTTCATTTCAAAGTTCTCATTAATTTCTTCATCTTCTGCTTTCATTATTATTATTATTATTATTTACATTCTGTTTATATTATATAATATATATATTTGATCTTTTCATAAACTCAGTATATAGGCTGGAAACCTGTGACCCAATCTTTAGATCATTCTCAGGTATAACAACGCCACGTACTGAGTATAATAATAATAATTATTGTTGTTATTATTGTTGTTGTTGTTGTTGTTGTTGTTGTCTTGTTATTTATAATTTATACAATTAACCTCTCTGTGGTTCGACCCCGGTCTTGCCGGGTTATTTATTACTTCGACACTCCTGCACTTGGGAAAAGACATCAAGCTTTTGGTCGTGTCACAACACACAACTCGGCAGCGAATTAGAGTTTCGCTGCACACCACACAAATCGGCTGCGAATGCTAATTCGCTGCAGCCTAACACACTTTCGGCACCGAATCACAGTTTCGCTGCACAACACACAAATCGGCAGCGAATGCTAATTCGCTGCAGCCGACACAGTTTCGGCAGCGAATTACAGTTTCACTGCACAACACAAAACTCGGCAGCGAATGCTAATTCGCTGCAGAAGATACAGTTTCTGCAGCGAATTAGAGTTTCGCTGCACAACACACAAATCGACAGCGAATGCTTATTCGCTGCAGCCGACACAGTTTCGGCAGAGAATGCCAGTTTCGATGCACAACACACAACTCGGCAGCGAATGCTAATTCGCAGCAGAAGACTAAGTTTCGGCAGCGACTTACAGTTTCCCTGCACAACACACAACTCGGCAGCGAATGCTAATTCGCTGCAGCCTAACACAGTTTCGGCACCGAATCACAGTTTCGCTGCACAATACACAAATCGGCAGTGATTGCTAATGCACTGCAGCCGACACAGTTTCGGCAGCGAATCACGGTTTCGCTCCACACCACACAACTCGGCAGCGAATGCTAATTCGATGCAGAAGACTCAGTTTCGGCATCGAATTAGAATTTCGCTGCACCGCACACAAATCGGCAGTGAATGCTAGTTCGCTGCAGCCGACACAATTTCGGCAGCGAATCACAGTTTCGGTCCACAACGCACATCTCGGCAGCGAATGCTAATTCGCAGCAGAAGACTCAGTTTCGGCAGCGACTTACAGTTTCCGTGCACAACACACAACTCGGCTGGGAATTCTAATTCGCTGCAGAAGACTCAGTTTCGGTGCATGACACCCACTCTGCAGCGAATGCTAATTCGGTGTAGAAGACTCAGTTTCGGCAGTGAATTAGAGTGTCGCTGCACAACACACAAATCAGAAGCGAATGCTAACTCGCTGCATCCAAACACAGTTTCTGCACCGAATCACAGTTTCGCGTCACAACACATAACTCGGCAGCGAATGCTAATTCGCAGCAGAAGACTCAGTTTCGGCAGTGAGTTAGAGTTTCCCTGCACAACGCACAAATCGGCAGCAACTTCTAACTCGCTGCAGCGTAACACAGTTTCGGCACCGCATCACAGTTTCGATGCACAACACACAACTCGGCAGCGAATGCTAATTCGTAGGAGAAGACTCAGTTTCGGCAGCGACTTACAGTATCCCTGCACAACACACCACTCGGCAGCGAATGCTAATTCGCTGCAGCCTAACACAGTTTCGGCACTGAATCACAGTTTTGTGGCACAACACACAACTCGGCAGCGAATGCTAATTCGCAGCAGAAGACTCAGTTTCGGTAGCGACTTACATTTTCCTTGCACAACACACAACTCGGCAGCGAATGCTAATTCGCTGCAGAAGACTCAGTTTCGACACCGAATTAGAGTTTCGCTGCAAAACACACAAATCGGCAACGAATGCTAATTCGTTGCAGCATAACACAGTTTTGGCTCCGAATCACAGTTTCCCTGCACAACACACCACTCGGCAGCAAAAGCTAATTCGCTGTAGAAGACTCAGTTTCGGCAGTCAATCACAGTTTCGCTGCACAACACACAAATCGGCAGCGAATGCAAAGTCGCTGCAGCCGACACAGTTTTGGCAGCGACTTCCAGTTTCGCTCCACAACACACAAATCTGAAGCGAATGCACATTCGCTGCAGCCGACACAGTTTCGGCAGCCAATTCCAGTTTCGCTGCACAACACAAAACTCGGCAGCGAATGCTAATTCGCTGCAGAAGACTCAGTTTCGACACCGAATTAGAGTTTCGCTGCAGAACACACAAATCAGCAGCGAATGCTCATTCGCTGCAGCATAAAACAGTTTTGGCTCCGAATCACAGTTTCCCTCCACAACACACCACTCGGCAGCAAAAGCTAATTCGCTGTAGAAGACTCAGTTTCGGCAGCCAATCACAGTTTCGCTGCACAACACACAAATCTGCAGCGAATGCAAATTCGCTGCAGCCGACACAGTTTCGGCAGCGACTTCCAGTTTCGCTCCACAACACACAACTCGGCAGCGAATACTAATTCGCAGCAGAAGACTCAGTTGCGGCAGCGACTTACAGTTTCCCTGCACAACACACAACTCGGCAGCGAATGCTAATTCGCTGCAGAAGACTTAGTTGCGACATCGAATTAGAGTTTCGCTGCACAACACACAACTCGGCAGTGACTTACAGTTTCGCTTCACAGCACACAACTCGGCAGTGAATGCTAATTCGCTGCAGAAGACTCAGTTTCGGAGGCGAATTAGAGTGTCGCTGCACAACACAGAAATCGACAGCGAATGCTAATTCGCTGCAGCAGACACAGTTTCGGCATCCAATCACAGTTTTACTGCACAACAAACAAATCGGAACCGACTGCTAATTCGCTGTAGCCGACACAGTTTCGGCAGTGAATGACAGTTTCACTGCACAACACAAAACTCGGCAGCGAATGCTAATTCGCTGCAGAAGAGACAGTTTCTGCAGCGAATTAGAGATTCGCTGCACAACACACAAATCGGCAGCGAATGCTTATTCGCTGCAGCCGACACAGTTTCGATGAACAACACACACCTCGGCTGCGACTGCTAATTCACAGCAGAAGACTAAGTTTCGGCAGCGAATTGCAGTTTCATTGCACAACACAGAACTCGGCAGCGAATGCTAATTCGCTACAGAAGATACAGTTTCTGCAGCGAATTCGAGTTTCGCTGCACAACACACAAATCGGCAGCGAATGCTTCTTCGATGCAGCCGACACAGTTTCGGTGGAGAATGCCAGTTTCGATGCACAACACACAACTCGGCTGCGAATGCTAATTCGCAGCAGAAGACTAAGTTTCGACAGCGACTTACAGTTTCCCTTCACAACACACAACTCGGCAGCGACTTACAGTTTCCCTGCACAACACAAAACTCGGCAGCGAATGCTAATTCGCTGCAGCCTAACACAGTTTCGGCACCGAATCACAGTTTCGAAGCACAATACACAAATCGGCAGTGATTACTAATTTGCTGCAGCCGACACAGTTTCGGCAGCGAATCACAGTTTCGGTGCACGACACACCACTCTGCAGCGAATGCTAATTCGCTGTAGAAGACTAAGTTTCTGCAGCGAATTAGAGTTTCGCTGCACAACACACAAATCGGAAGCGAATGCTAACTGGCTGCAGCGAAACACAGTTTCGGCACCGAATACGAGTTTCGCTGCACAACACACAACTCGGCAGCGAATGCTAACTCGCTGCAGCGAAACACAGTTTCGGCACCGAATACCAGTTTCGCTGCACAACACACAACACGGCAGCGAATGCTAATTCGCAGCAGAAGACTCAGTTTCGGCAGTGAATTAGAGTTGCTGCACAACACACAAATCGGCAGCGAACTGCTAACTTGCTGCAGCCTAACACAGTTTCGGCACCGCATCACAGTTTCGATGCACAACACATAACTCGGCTGCGAATGCTAATTCGCTGCAGAAAATTAGTTTCAGCAGCGACTTAGAGTTTCGCTGCACAACACGCAAATCGGCAGCGAATGCTAATTCGCTGCAGCCTAACACAGTTTCGGCACCGAATCACAGATTCGCTGCACAACAAACAACTCGGCAGCGAATGCTAATTCGCTGCAGAAGACTCAGTTTCGGCAGCCAATCACAGTTTAGCTGCACAACACACAAATCAGCAGCGAATGCTTATTCGCTGCAGCCGACACAGTTTCGGCTGCGAATGCCAGTTTCAATGCACAACACACAACTCGGCTGCGAATGCTAATTCGCAGCAGGAGAGTAAGTTGCGGCAGCGACTTACAGTTTCCTTACACAACACACAAGTCGGCAGCGAATGCTAATTCGCTGCAGCCTAACACAGTTTCGGCACCGAATCACAGTTTCGCTGCACAA
This sequence comes from Populus alba, assembly GCF_005239225.2. Lineage (NCBI taxonomy): Eukaryota > Viridiplantae > Streptophyta > Magnoliopsida > Malpighiales > Salicaceae > Populus > Populus alba. Next base: position 19,319,066 of record NC_133291.1, read on the forward strand.
TACACAAATCAACAGGGTATGCTAATTCGGTTTAGCCGACACAGTTTCGGCAGCGAATCACAGTTTCGGTGCATGAGAAACCACTCTGCAGCGAATGCTAATTCACTGTAGAAGACTCAGTTTAGGAAGCGAATTAGAGTTTCGCTGCACACCACACAAATCGGCTGTGAATGCAAATTCGTTGCAGCCGACACAGTTTCGGCACCGAATCACAGTTTCGCTGCGCAACACACAACTCGGCAGCGAATGCTAATTCGCAGCAGAAGACTCAGTTTCGGCAGCGACTTATAGTTTCCCTTCACAACACACAACTCGGCAGCGAATTAGAGTTTCGCTGCACAACACACAAATCAGTAGCGAATGCTAATTCGCTGCAGCCGACACAGTTTCGGCAGCGAATTACAGTTTCACTGCACAACACAAAACTCAGCAGCGAATGCTAATTCACTGCAGAAGATACAGTTTCTGCAGCGAATTAGAGTTTGGCTGCACAAGACACAAATCGGCAGCGAATGCTTATTCGCTGCAGCCTACACAGTTTCGGCAGAGAATGCCAGTTTCGATGCGCAACACACAACTCGGCTGCGAATGCTAATACGCAGCAAAAGACTAAGTTTCGGCAGCGACTTACAGTTTCCCTGCACAACACACAACTCGGCAGCGAATGCTAATTCGCTGCAGCCTAACACAGTTTTCGGCACCGAATCACAGTTTCGCTGCACAAAACCCAAATCGACAGTGATTGCTAATTCACTGCAGCGACACAGTTTCGGCAGCGAATCACAGTTTCGGTGCACGACACCCACTCTGCAGCGAATGCTAATTCGCTGGGGAAGACTCAGTTTCGGCAGCGAATTAGAGTGTCGCTGCACAACACACAAATCAGAAGCGAATGCTAACTCGCTGCACCCAAACACAGTTTCTGCACCGAATCACAGTTTCGCTTCACAACACACAACACGGCAGTGAATGCTAATTCGCAGCAGAAGACTCAGTTTCGGCAGCGAGTTAGAGTTTCCCTGCACATCGCACAAATCGGCAGATCGCTGCAGCGTAACACAGTTTCGGCACCGCATCACAGTTTCGATGCACAACACACAACTCTGCTGTGAATGCTAATTCGCTGCAGAAGAATGAGTTTCGGCAGTGACTTAGAGTTTCGCTGCAAAACACACGAATCGGCAGCGAATGCTAATTCGCTGCAGCCTAACACAGTTTCGGCAGCGAATCACAGATTCGCTGCACACAACAACTCGGCAGCGAATGCTAATTCACAGCAGAAGACTCAGTTTCGGCAGCGACTTACAGTTTCCCTGCACAACACACCACTCGGCAGCGAATGCTAATTCGCTGCAGAAGACTCAGTTTCGGCAGCCAATCACAGTTTAGCTGCACAACACACAAATCTGCAGCGAATGCAAATTCGCTACAGCCGACACAGTTTCGGCAGCGACTTACAGTTTGCTGCACAACACAAAACTCGCAACGAATGCTAATTCGCTGCCAAAGACTCATTTCGCAGCGAATTAGAGTTCGCTGAACAACACAAATCGGCAGCGAATGCTAATTCGCTGCAGCCGACACAGTTTCGAACAGTTTCGATGCACAACACACAACTCGGCTGCGAATGCTAATTCGCTGCAGAAGAATTAGTTTCGGCAGCGAATTAGAGTTTCGCTGCACAACACACGAATCGGCAGCGAATGCTAATTCGCTGCAGCCTAACACAGTTTCGGCACCGAATCACAGTTTCGCTGCACAACAAACAAACTCGCATGCGAATGCTAATTCGCAGCAGAAGACTCAGTTTCGGCAGCGACTTACAGTTTCCCTGCACAACACACAACTCGGCAGCGAATGCTAATTCAGTTTCGGCAGCAGTTTAGCTGCATAACACACAAATCTGCAAATGCAAATCGGCAGCGACTTACAATTTCGCTGCACAACACAAAACTCGCCAGCGAATGCTAATTCGCTGCAGAAGACTCAGTGTGCAGCAAATTAGAGTGTCGCTGCACAACACACAAATCGGCAGCGAATGCTAATTCGCTGCAGCCGACACAGTTTCGGCATCCATCACAGCGAATGCCAGTTTCGATGCACAACACACAACTCGGCTGCGAATGCTAATTCGCAGCAGAAGACTAGTTTCGGCAGCGACTTACAGTTTCCCTGCACAACACACAACTCGGCAGCGAATGCTAATTCGCTGCAGCCTAACACAGTTTCGGCACCGAATCACAGTTTCGCTGCACAAACACAAATCGGCAGTGAATGCTAACTCATTTGCTCGAGCCGACACAGTTTCCGCAACGAATCATAGTTTCGGTGCACGACACACCACTCTGCAACGAATGCTAATTCGATTGAGAAGACTCAGTTTCGGCAGCGAATTAGAGTTTCGCTGCACAACACACAACTCGGCAGTGAATACTAGTTCGCAGCAGAAGACTCAGTTTCGGCAGCGACTTACAGTTTCCCTGCACAACACACCACTCGGCAGCGAATGCTAATTCGGCTGTAGAAGACTCAGTTTCGGTGCGAATTAGAGTTTCGCTGCACAACACACAAATCGGCAGCGAATGCTAATTCGCTGCAGCCTAACACAGTTTCGTTGCACAACACACAACTCGGCAGCGAATGCTAATTCGCAGCAGAACACTCAGTTTCGGCAGCGACTTACACTGCCCTTGGCCTCAAAATGCTAATTCGCTGTAGAAGACTCAGTTTTGGCAGGCAATCAGTCGCTGCACAACACACAAATCTGGAGCGAATGCACAATTTGCCGACAGTTTCGAGTTCGGCAGACTTACAGTTTACACAAAGAATTCGCTGCAGAAGACATCGGCAGCGAATTAGAGTGTCGCTGACACAAGCAGGGAATGCTAATTCGCTGCAGCGACAGATTTGGCATCCAATCAGTTTCGATGCACAACACATCTGCAACGAATGCTAAGTCAGCCGACACAGTCGAATCAGCAGTTTCGCTGCACAAACACACACATCGCAGCGAATGCTATTCGCTGCAGCCTAACACAGGTTTCGGCAGCGAATACCAGTTTCGATGCACAACACACAACCCGGCTGCGAATGCTAATTCGCAGCAGAAGACTAAATTTCGGCAGCGACTTACAGTTTCCCTGCACAACACACAACTCGGCAGCGAATGCTAATTCGCTCCAGCCTAACACAGTTTCGGCATCGAATCACAGTTTCGCTGCACCATACACTAATCGGCAGCGAATGCTAATTCCCTGCAGCCGACACAGTTTCAGCAGCGAATCACAGTTTCTGCAGCAGCGAATGCTAATTCGCTGGAAGGCTCAGTTTCGGCAAGCGAATTAGAGTTTTCACTACACGACAACCACTCTGCACGAATGCTAATTCGCTGCAGACCGACTCAGTTTCGGCAGCGAATAAGAGTTTCGCTGCACACAACACAACTCGGCAGCGAATGCTAATTCGCAGCAGAAGACTCAGTTTCGGCAGCGACTTACAGTTTCCAGCACAACACACCAACTCGGCAGCGAAATGCTAATTCGCTGTAGAAGACTCAGTTTCGGCACCACACAGTTTCGCTGCACAACAACAAATCGGCATCCCTGCGAATGCACATTCGCTGCAGCCGACAGTTTCGGCAGCGAACTTACAGTTTCGGCTGCACAACACACAAGCGAATGCTAATTCGCTGCAGAAGACTCAGTTTCAGCAGCGAATTAGAGTGTCGCTGCACAACACAGAAATCGACAGCGAATGCTAATTCGCTGCAGCCGACACAGTTTCGGCATCCAATCACAGTTTCGCTGCGTAACACACAATCGGCAGCGAATGCAAATTCGCTGCAGCCGACACAGTATCGGCAGCGACTTCCAGTTTTGCTGCGCAACACATAACTCGCCGCAGCGAACTGCTAATTCGCTGCAGAAGACACAGTGTCTGAAGCGAATTAGAGTTTCGCTGCCCAACACACAAATCGGCAGCGAATGCTTATTCGCTGTAGCCGACACAGTTTCGGCAGCGAATGCCAGTTTCGATGCAAACCACACAACTCGGCTGCGAATGCTAATTTCGCAGCAGAAGACTAAGTTTCGGCAGCGACTTACAGTTTCCCTGCACAACACACAACTCGGCAGCGAATGCTAATTTCGCTACAGCCTAACACAGTTTCGGCACCGAATCACAGTTTCTCTGCACAATACACAAATCGGCAGTGAATGCTAATTCGCTGCAGCCGACACAGTTTCCAGCAGCGAATCACAGTTTCGGTGCACGACACACCACTCTGCAACGAATGCTAATTCGCTGGAGAAGACTCAGTTTCGGCAGCAAATTAGAGTTTCGCTGCACAACACACAACTCGGCAGCGAATGCTAATTCGCAGCAGAACACTCAGTTTCGGCAGCGAATTAGAGTTTCGCTGCACGACACACCACACCTGCACAACAACACAGGCGAATGCTAATTCGCTGGAGAAGGCTTAGTTTCGGCAACGAATTAGAGTTTCGCTGAACCACACACAACTCGGCAGCGAATGCTAATTCGCAGCAGAAGACTCAGTTTCGGCAGCGACTTACAGTTTTGCACCAACACACCACTCGACAGCGAATGCTAATTCGCTGTAGAAGACTCAGTTTCGGCAGCCAATCACAGTTTCGCTGCACAACAAACAAATCTGCAGCGAATGCTAAGTCGCTGCAGCCGACACAGTTTCGGGAGCGAATTATAGTTTCGCTGCAACACACAAAACTCGGCAACGAATGCTAATTCGCTGCAGAAACACAATTTCTGCAGCGAATTAGAGTTTCGGCTGCACAACACACACATCAGCAGCGAATGCTATTCGCTGCAGCCTACACACAGTTTCGGCAAGCGAATTACAGTTTCGCTGCACAAAAACACACAACTCGGATGCGAATGCTAATTCGCTGCAGCTAACACGACTTACAGTTCCAGTTTCGAATGCTAATTCTCTGCAGCACCGAATCACAGTTTCGCTGCACAATACACTAATCGGCAGTGAATGCTAATTCGCTGCAGCCGACACAGTTTCAGCAGCGAATCACAGTTTCGGTGCACGACACACCACTCTGCAAACGAATGCTAATTCGCTGGAGAAGGCTCAATTTCGGCAGCGAATTAGAGTTTCGTTGCACAACACACAACTCGGCAGCGAATGCTAATTGCTAGCAGAAGACTCAATTTCGGCAGCGACTTACAGTTTCCCTGCACAACACACCACTCGGCAGCGAATGCTAATTCGCTGTAGAAGACTCAGTTTCGGCAGCAATCACAGTTTCGCTGCACAACAAACAAATCTGCAGCGAATGCACATTCGCTGCAGCCGACACAGTTTCGGCAGCGACTTACAGGTTTGCTGCACACACACAACTCGGCAGCGAATGCTAATTCGCTGTAGAAGACTCAGTTTCGGCAGCGAATTATAGTGTCGCTGCACAACACAGAAATCGACAGCGAATGCTAATTCGCTGCAGCCGACACAGTTTCGGCATACAATCACAGTTTCGCTGCGCAAACACACAATCGGCAGCGAATGCAAATTCGCTGCAGCCGACACAGTATCGGCAACGACTGCTAATTCGCAGCAGAAGAGTAAGTTTCGGCAGAGACTTACAGTTTCCCTGCACAACACACAACTCGGCAGCGAATGCTAATTCGCTACAGCCCAACACAGTTTCGGCACCGAATCACAGTTTCGCTGCACAATACACAAATCGGCAGTGAATGCTAATTCGCTGCAGCCGACCACAGTTTCAGCAGCGAATCACAGTTTCGGTGTACGACACACCACTCTGCAACGAATGCTAATTCGATGGAGAAGACTCAGTTTCGACAGCGAATTAGAGTTTGGCTGCACAACACACAACTCAGCAGCGAATGCTAATTCGCAGCAGAAGACTCAGTTTCGGCAGCGACTTATAGTTTCCCTACACAACACACCACTCGGCAGCGACTGCTAATTCGTTGTAGAAGACTCAGTTTCGGCAGCTGACACGACCAAAAGCTTGATGTCTCTTCCCAAGTGCAGGAGTGTCGAAGTAATAAATAACCCGGCAAGACCGGGGTTGAACCACAGAGAGGTTAATTGTATAAATTATAAATAACAAGACAACAACAACAACAACAACAACAACAACAACAACAACAATAATAATACTCAGTACGTGGCGTTGTTATACCTGAGAATGATCTAAAATCGGGTCACAGGTTTCCAGCCTATATACTGACTTTATGAAAGATCAAAGATATATATTATATAATATAAACAGAATGTAAATAATAATAATAAATAACAATGATAATAATAATAATAACAGAAGATGAAGAAATTAATGAGAACTTTGAGATAAAAGAATTAACGTAAGGATTAAACAATGATAAAAACAAATGTCAAAGGTTAGAGGATCCACTTATGGTACTTCAAAACAAGTATAATATAAACTCTTATTTACTCAATTGGAAAACCACACATAAAGGAGGTTCCAATCAGATTATAAATGTTAACATGATTACATTAATTATCTTATTCGAATAAAGCTAATACTTGTAAATGTTGCAGGCATTCATGATTATAACTTTATGTTAACAACAAATCAAAGTTCCTTTCATAGCTCAGGTGTCGGTTAAACCATACAGTATGGGCTATGAAAAGTGCCAAGTATTTTGTTGTACCAAGTGTTACACAACATAAATCTAGATTAACCATTTAACAAGCAAAGTATTAAAGTGAACAAGATAACAAATATAAAACATTAGTATCCAACGTTAAGGTCCATGTTAATTTATATATACTTGTTCTTACACCATTAGTGTACCCTTTTCACCTTGACATAATTAACTTAGCTGAACATAATGAAAGAAAGAAACATAAATGAACAAGATAAGAACATAAATGAGAAAGACGTTAACTAAGTAAAGGAAAGGAAATAAAGTGCATAAACTTGATATTAATGAAAGCAAAACATAAGCAATACAAAGAGAGAAAGCAAGAGCATGATCTTGATCTGAACACCAAGATGCCTCAATACATGGTAATGCCTCCTTTTATAGGGCCAAAATTTGGAACTATTGATTTGTTGACTAATTGATGAGTGGGTGGCCACATCTTGACTAGATAACAATCCTTATCTTCTTTTGTCTGATCAAGACGTCATTGCTAACATCATAATTTGCCCAGAATCCTCAAGAATGTTCTAGGAAATTGTCTCAGCTTTCCAACAAAAAAAAAAGATGAGGTCATTTGGACTTCTAGAACTCAAGATATGGGTTGAACACTAAATAGTGTTTGGGCTGCAGGACAGCTTCGACTTCTTCGTTGTTCCTTCAATTTGGACTTCAAAAACGACCTTTTCAAATCTTGGCTCCTCATGAAAGTTGTAGGCTTTTGTCTTACCTTTCCATCCATAATAAAGTGGACCTAAATCCGAATCTAGAGCTCCAGATATGATCCAATTACCGAGCAATGTTCCGGTTTGGACTGCACCGAACATCTCTTTTCTAAGTTGGCCATCTCTTTGTCCTTTAACTTTCAATGCTTAAACTCATCAATCAACCTTTATTTATGTGATAGTCCTGCATTTAAATGAGCATTTACCATAAATTAAGGTATCTTATAATATCAAACTTGTTATTATAAAATATGCTTTAGTTAAGGAGTTATTGATACTTCAAGTGCAAATGATGATATAAAACTTGATAACATGCACTTTTAAAAGTACTAAATCACACCCCCCAACCAGCTTATTACTAGTCCCTAGTAATCTAAAGCGTTAAAATAGAAAACAATTTGCAAGTTCCACAAAGCAAGGCATTCATCATTCAACTTCCATTAATCTATCCAGATAACAAACTCTCATTAAATTTATATTCCTGCTTCATACTTCGTAAACAAGATATTATAAACCTTCTTTTTGTGTGCTCAATGAAAAACATAGATGATGGGGCTTTTTGTTTGGAAGAAAACAATATTATGTTCAAATGTTTAAGGTGAAACTTCCTTGGGTTGGATTTTTTTCTTCTTCTTTTTTTTTTTTTTCTCTTTTTTTTCTTTTTATTTTCTTTTTATTTATATACACATACAACTTAAAACACAATGTATCTTTAACCATGTAACGAGTTTAGGCTAATGACTCCCAGACCAGTTGGTCTTAGGGCATTAGGTGTTGAGACACCCCTACGAGCTTAACAACTCGGGTTGCAGATACTGATACGTAGATAGTGCAATGTTTGATTCCCTTAAGCTTTTCTCCTTAACCCATGTAACAAGCTTTGGGCAATAGCTCCCAAGTCAGTTGACTTTAGGGTATTAGGTGTTAAAACACCCCTTCGGGCTTAATTGCTTAGGTTAGGGAGGCTACGAAACCAAACTTATCCACGTTTTTATTATCATCAATTACTATCTTTTTTTTTTTCTTTTTTTTTGCAAATTATATACTATCCTTTTCCTTAGTTGTTACCTTCAACAAAAGAACATAATTAATGTAATAAATCCAATGTGCAACCCACAATCATATGTTAAAGTGTGTGTGTGAAAATGAAGGTTTAATAATACTTGTTAAATGAGTATAGGAGCAGAATCAAGTGATAACAATGTGAGAGTTTGTAAACCTGAATATTTCAAGAAAGTTATTATGATAGACCTTGGTAATGAAACTTACTAAGATGCGTCTCTAGAGTCAATAAAATTGATTCCATACTCTGCCATCCTAATAACAATTTTGTCAAATGGTTTTAATAATAGCAAAAACAGTTAGCAAGTTAGTATTTTTTTTTTTTTAAACTACTACCCTCTCCCCCCAACCAAAACGAGACATTGTCCTCAATGTTCGAAGGTAGAGAATTGTACAAATATATACAAATATCAGTTATTTGGGAAACTGAAAGAACCGACTTAAGAAGTCACGGAGTACCGTTATCCGCCATTTGACCGGGGTGAGAGACTAGCAAAACAAAAGTCACACTAAAAAGCAACAAAAAAAAAGTGAGAAAAAACAAAATAATCAACCTTTATCAATAAAGATTATTCAACCAATGGATTCATTTTCACTAGGAAACTCATCGAAGTAAGCTTTTAAACGATGTTCATTTACCTTCAAACATTGTCATTCTTTGGATTCTCAATATCAAGGGCCCCATAAGGATACACATGTTTCAAATAAATGGACCGCTCCATCTTGATCTTAGTTTTTCAGGAAATAAATGGCGTTGAGAATTATAAAGCAAAACTTTTTGACCAGTATCAACTTTTTGACATTTTCACAAGTTTTGCAGAATGCATGTGTGTCCTTGAACATGGTGGGCCAATAAAATCCATTTTGTAAGATTTTTGCAGTCGTCTCTCTTGATGAGAATTGACTCCCACAATGCTTCAGAATGACAAAGTTTAATGACATTACTTACCTCATTGTCGGGAATGCATTTTTTGAAATATTTGATCAGGACAATTTTTGAATAAGTAAAGGGTCATCTAAGTAAAAGTTTCTTCACTTCGTTCAAAAACTTTCCTTTGTCTTCGGTACTCCAGTGAGCTGGCAAATCTCCTGTTGCAAGAAAATTGATATTTTTTAGCAAACCAAGGCATTGAAACTGAGAGAAAGTAAGGATTCTTCAGGAAAGTAATCATCGATTGGTGTGATGTCAGATATCAAATCTGTTGTCACTTCTTTGACAAAAGATCATGGCATCAATATTTTCGGTGCCTTTTTTCATCCGTGATTTCTTCCTGAGAATAAATCATTTGCAAATCTTCATATTCAATCCAACTCAATTTTACTCAAAGTAGATTTCAAGTTGATCATGAACAATTCTTCAATATGATCTACTTCTTGTAAATCATTATCATCTCCAGGCTGCTTGCAAACGTTGAAAATATTCATCTCTAATGTCATGTTTCCAAAAGATAACTTCATGAGTCCATTCCTACAATTAATCAATGCATTAGAAGTTGCAAGAAACGGACGTCCTAAAATAATAGGAAATGAATTACATGCTTTCAACAGGTTGCGTGTCCAAGACAATAAAATCCACAGGATAAATGAATTTATCGACTTGTACTAACGCACATCTTCAATTATTCCTCTAGGCACTTTTACAGATCTATCGGCGAGTAAAAGAGTTTACAGAAGTTGGTTTTAACTCACCTAGATTGAGACTTTGAAAAAACTGATATATGGAAGTAAATTCACACTAGCTCCAAAGATCAAGTAAGGCTCTTTCAATTTTATGTTCTCCAATAAAGCAAGAAATTGTAGACAACCAGGGTCTTTATATTTCAAAGCATTATTGTTCTGAAGAATGGCACTTACTTGTTCGGCCTAAAAAGGCTTTCTTTTTCACATTCAGTTTTCTCTTCACCAGTGCACAGATCTTTCCCAAAAATTTAGCATAAGGAAAGGAACTTGTTTAAAATAGCATCCAACAAAGGTATATTGATTCTTACCTGTTTTGAAAATTTCAAAGATTTCAGAGTTGTGACTGACTTTCCTTTGTTTGGTCATGGCATGAGGAAATGGAAGTGATGGCGGGGAATCAGCCTTTTCTTTGCAATGTTCAGGTTCAACCCCTTCCTTACCCTCAGAGATAGACTCATCATCTTTCTCACAAGGTTCAAGAATGGGTTTTTCAATAACCTTACCACTACGAAGAGTGATGACTGATTTGACTTGATCCATGTGTTGGCTTCCAGAACTACTGGCATTTGCATTGTATTGCCCTTTTGGATTTTGTTGTGGTTGGGATGGAAACTTACCTTTCTCTTGGAAACTGAGAGCAGATGTTAATTTTGCAAGAGCATCTTTAAAATCTGTCATGCTTTGAGCAAGTTGAGTGTTGATTGTCTCCTGCTTTTCAATGAATGAATGCAATGTTTCCTCAAAATTTCTTCTAGGAGGTGCATATCCATGAGAATTTTGAAAATTATGGTGTGCTTGAAACGGTGGCTATGAAGTTTGTGCATTGTTGCTATCACTCTTCCAACTGAAATTTGGGTGATTTCTCCAACCAGGGTTATACGTTTGGGAGTATGGGTTATGGTTAGGTCTTTGGAAACTGTTTAAAGCATGGGCTTGTTCATGGAGGCATTCCTTAAAAGAAGGCAAAGTTGGACAATTATTTGTTGAGTGTTCCTTGGTTTCACAGATTTGACACACAATGTCTTGAACAAATTTTAATTGACCACTCTTTTTCAATTCAAGTGCTTCGACTTTTCTAGCTAAAGATGCAAACTTTGCTTGGAGGTCATGATCTTCCCTAAGGTTGTGCATACCTCCACTAGATGTATGAGGTTGTGTTTTACTTGGTGCCTCATAAGTACCTGTGGTGTCCCAATTTTGAGCATTTTCAGCTAGCAAGTCTAGGTATTCCATTGCTTCATTAGGGTCTTTATCTTCGAAAGTTCCATTGCACATCAATTCAACCATTTGCCTATCTCTAGGTGTTAAACCTTCATAAAAATGTGAAACCAATCTCCATGTTTCAAAACCATGATGTGAGCAAGTATTAAGTAAATCTCGATACCTATCCCAACATTGGTAAAATGTTTCTCCTGGTTTTTGAGTGAAAGTGATGATTTGTCTTTGAAAGAGTTTGTTCTGTGAGATGGAAAAACTTCTTTAAAAATTGTTGTTGCATTTCATCCCAAGCACGAATAGATCCTGGTCTTAAATTTTGTAGCCATTGTTTTAGCTTTATCTTTTAATGAAAAAGGAAAAAGCTTTAATCGAATGGTGTTCATGCTACAATTTGAGTCATTATAGGTATTACAGACCTCCTCAAATTCCCTTAAATGCAAGTATGGATTTTCTAAGTCTAAGCCATGAAAAAAGATGGTAAAAAGTTGAATAATGCCTGGCTTTAAAATTTAAAATGAGATGCATCAGGAGGGAAAACTATGCATGAGGGTGCCACTTGTTCTTGTGGGGATTCATATGGTCTCTAAGTGTTTCTCATACGGTTATTCTCATTATTCTCATTATGAAGTGATTGATTATCTTCTTCGGCCATATTTTCTGAAAATGATGAGGATACCCTACAAAGTCGACCACTTAATGTACGTGACCAAACTCTCATGCACGTGTAAGAAGAGAATAAAGGGAAGAAATCAAAAGAAAAGAAACAAGAAATAAAAACAAAACAAAAGAAACAAGAGTTAGAAAAATGAAAAGTGAAAAGAGAAAATAAAATAAATATTATAATTTTATACAAGAATTTACCTCCCCGCCAACGGCGCCAAAAACTTGACACGGCCAAAAGCTTGATGTCTCTTCCCAAGTGCAGGAGTGTCGAAGTAATAAATAACCCGGCAAGACCGGGGTCGAACCACAGAGAGGTTAATTGTATATAAATTATAAATAACAAGACAACAACAACAACAACAACAACAACAACAACAACAACAATAATAATACTCAGTACGTGGCGTTGTTATACCTGAGAATGATCTAAAAGATCGGGTCACAGGTTTCCAGCCTATATACTGACTTTATGAAAAGATCAAAGATATATTATATAATATAAACAGAATGTAAATAATAATAATAATAACAATGATAATAATAATATAACAGAAGATGAAGAAATTAATGAGAACTTTTGAGATAAAAGATTAACGTAAGGATTAAACAATGATAAAAACAAATGTCAAGGTTAGAGGATCCACTTATGGTACTTCAAACAAGTATAATATAAACTCTTATTACTCAATTGGAAACCACACATAAAAGGAGGTTCCAATCAGATTATAAATTGTTAACATGATTACATTAATTATCTTATTCGAATAAAGCTAATACTTGTAAATGTTGGGCAGGCATTCATGATTATAACTTATGTTAACAACAAATCAAGTTCCTTCATAGCTCAGGTGTCGGTTAAAACCATACAGTATGGGCTATGAAAGTGCCAAGTATTTGTTGTACCAAGTGTTACACAACATAAATCTAGATTAACCATTTAACAAGCAAAGTATTAAAGTGAACAAGGATAACAAATATAAAACATGTTAGTATCCAACGTTAAGGTCCATGTTAAGTTTATATTATACTTGTTCTTACACCATTAGTGTACCCTTTTCACCTTGACATAATTAACTTAGCTGAACATAATGAAAGAAAGAAACATAAATGAACAAGATAAGAAACATAAATGAGAAAAGACGTTAACTAAGTAAAGGAAAGGAAATAAAGTGCATAAACTTGATATTAATGAAAGCAAAACATAAGCAATACAAAGAGAGAAAGCAAGAGCATGATCTTGATCTGAACACCAAGATGCCTCAATACATGGTAAGTGCCTCCTTTTATAGGCCAAAATTTGGAACTATTGATTTGTTGACTAATTGATGAGTGGGTGGCCACATCTTGACTAGATAAACAATCCTTATCTTCTTGTCTGATCAAGACGTCATTGCTAACATCATAATTTGCCCAGAATCCTTAAGAATGTTCTAGGAAATTGTCTCAGCTTTTCAACAAAAAAAAAGATGAGGTCAATTTGGACTTCTAGAACTCAAGATATGGCTGAACACTAAATAGTGTTTGGGCTGCAGGACAGCTTCGGGACTTCTTCGTTGTTCCTTCAATTTTGGACTTCAAAACGACCTTTTCAAAATCTTGGGCTCCTCATGAAAGTTGTAGGCTTTTGTCTTTACCTTTCCATCCATATAAAGTGGACCTAAAATCCGAAATCTAGAGCTCCAGATATGATCCCAATTACCGAGCAATGTTCCGGTTTGGACTGCACCGACATCTCTTTTCTAAGTTTGGCCATCTCTTTGTCCTTTAACTTTCAATGCTTAAACTCATCAATCAATCCTTTTTATTTATGTGATAGTCCTGCATTTAAAATGAGCATTTACCATAAATTAAGGTATCTTATAATATCAAACTTGTTATTATAAAATATGCTTTAGTTAAGGAGTTATTGATACTTCAAGTGCAAAATGATGATATAAAACCTTGATAAACATGCACTTTTAAGTACTAATCACACCCCCCAACCAGCTTATTACTAGTCCCTAGTAATCTAAAGCGTTAAAATAGAGAAACAATTTGCAAGTTCCACAAGCAAGGCATTCATCATTCAACTTCCATTTAATCTATCCAGATAAACAAACTCTCATTAAATTTATATTCCTGCTTCATACTTCGTAAACAAGATATTAATAAACCTTCTTTTTGTGTGCTCAATGAAAACATAGATGATGGGGCTTTTGTTGGAAGAAAAACAATATTATGTTCAAATGTTTAAGGTGAACTTCCTTGGGTTGGGATTTTTTTCTTCTTCTTTTTTTTTTTTTTCTCTTTTTTTTCTTTTTATTTTCTTTTTATTTATATACACATACAACTTAAAACACAATGTATCTTTAACCCATGTTAACGAGTTTTAGGCTAATGACTCCCAGACCAGTTGGTCTTAGGGCATTAAGTGTTGAGACACCCCTACGAGCTTAACAACTCGGGTTGCAATACTAATACGTAGATAGTGCAATGTTTGATTCCCTTAAGCTTTTCTCCTTAACCCATGTTAACAAGCTTTGGGCCAATAGCTCCCAAGTCAGTTGACTTTAGGGTATTAGGTGTTAAAACACCCCTTCGGGCTTAATTGCTTAGGTTAGGGAGGCTACGAAACCAAACTTATCCACGTTTTGAATTATCATCAATACTATCTTTTTTTTTTTCTTTTTTTTTTTGCAAATTATATACTATCCTTTTCCCTTAGTTGTTACCTTCAAACAAAAGAACATAATTAATGTAATAATCCAATGTGCAACCCACAATCATATGTTAAAGTGTGTGTGTGAAAATGAAGGTTTAATAATACTTGTTAAATGAGTATAGGAGCAGAATCAAGTGATAACAATGTGAGAGTTTGTAAACCTGAATATTTCAAGAAGTATTATGATAGACCTTGGTAATGAAACTTACTAAGATGCGTCTCTAGAGTCAATAAAATTGATTCCATACTCTGCCATCCTAATAACAATTTTTGTCAAAATGGTTTTTAATAATAGCAAAAACAGTTAGCAAGTTAGTATTTTTTTTTTTTTAAACTACTACCCTCTCCCCCCAACCAAAACGAGACATTGTCCTCAATGTTCGAAGGTAGAGAATTGTACAAATATATACAAATATCAGTTATTTGGGAAACTGAAAGAACCGACTTAAGAGTCACGGAGTACCGTTATCCGCCATTTGACCGGGGTGAGAGACTAGCAAAACAAAAGTCACACTAAAAAGCAACAAAAAAAAAGTGAGAAAAACAAAATAATCAACCTTTATCAATAAGATTATTCAAACCAATGGATTCATTTTCACTAGGAAACTCATCGAAGTAAGCTTTTAAACGATGTTCATTTACCTTCAAAACATTGTCATTCTTTGGATTCTCAATATCAAGGGCCCCATAAGGATACACATGTTTCAAAATAAATGGACCGCTCCATCTTGATCTTAGTTTTTTCAGGAAATAAATGGAGTTGAGAATTATAAAGCAAAACTTTTTGACCAGTATCAACTTTTTGACAATTTTTCACAAGTTTTGCAGAATGCATGTGTGTCCTTGAACATGGTGGGCCAATAAAATCCATTTTGTAAGATTTTTGCAGTCGTCTCTCTTGATGAGAATTGACTCCCACATGCTTCAGAATGACAAAGTTTAATGACATTACTTTACCTCATTGTCGGGAATGCATTTTTGAAATATTTGATCAGGACAATTTTTGAATAAGTAAGGGTCATCTAAGTAAAAGTTCTTCACTTCGTTCAAAAACTTTCCTTTGTCTTCGGTACTCCAGTGAGCTGGCAAATCTCCTGTTGCAAGAAAATTGATATTTTTTAGCAAAACCAAGGCATTTGAACTGAGAGAAAGTAAGGATTCTTCAGGAAAGTAATCATCGATTGGTGTGATGTCAGATATCAAATCTGTTGTCACTCTTGACAAAAGATCGGCATTCAATATTTTCGGTGCCTTTTTCATCCGTGATTTCTTCCTGAGAATAAATCATTTGCAAATCTTCATATTCATCCAACTCAATTTTACTCAAAGTAGATTCAAGTTGATCATGAACTAATTCTTCAATATGATCTACTTCTTGTAAATCATTATCATCTCCAGGCTGCTTGCAAACGTTGAAAATATTCATCTCTAATGTCATGTTTCCAAAAGATAACTTCATGAGTCCATTCCTACAATTAATCAATGCATTAGAAGTTGCAAGAAACGGACGTCCTAAAATAATAGGAAATGAATTACATGCTTCAACAGGTTGCGTGTCCAAGACAATAAAATCCACAGGATAAATGAATTTATCGACTTGTACTAACACATCTTCAATTATTCCTCTAGGCACTTTTACAGATCTATCGGCGAGTAAAAGAGTTACAGAAGTTGGTTTTAACTCACCTAGATTGAGACTTTGAAAAACTGAATATGGAAGTAAATTCACACTAGCTCCAAAATCAAGTAAGGCTCTTTCAATTTTATGTTCTCCAATAAAGCAAGAAATTGTAGGACAACCAGGGTCTTTATATTTCAAAGCATTATTGTTCTGAAGAATGGCACTTACTTGTTCGGCTAAAAAGGCTTTCTTTTTCACATTCAGTTTTCTCTTCACAGTGCACAGATCTTTCAAAAATTTAGCATAGGAAGGAACTTGTTTAATAGCATCCAACAAAGGTATATTGATTCTTACCTGTTTGAAAATTTCAAAGATTTCAGAGTTGTGACTGACTTTCCTTTGTTTGGTCATGGCATGAGGAAATGGAAGTGATGGCGGGGAATCAGCCTTTTCTTTGCAATGTTCAGGTTCAACCCCTTCCTTACCCTCAGAGATAGACTCATCATCTTTCTCACAAGGTTCAAGAATGGGTTTTTCAATAACCTTACCACTACGAAGAGTGATGACTGATTTGACTTGATCCATGTGTTGGCTTCCAGAACTACTGGCATTTGCATTGTATTGCCCTTTTGGATTTTGTTGTGGTTGGGATGGAAACTTACCTTTCTCTTGGAAACTGAGAGCAGATGTTAATTTTGCAAGAGCATCTTTAAAATCTGTCATGCTTTGAGCAAGTTGAGTGTTGATTGTCTCCTGCTTTTCAATGAATGAATGCAATGTTTCCTCAAAATTTCTTCTAGGAGGTGCATATCCATGAGAATTTTGAAAATTATGGTGTGCTTGAAACGGTGGCTATGAAGTTTGTGCATTGTTGCTATCACTCTTCCAACTGAAATTTGGGTGATTTCTCCAACCAGGGTTATACGTTTGGGAGTATGGGTTATGGTTAGGTCTTTGGAAACTGTTTAAAGCATGGCTTTGTTCATGGAGGCATTCCTTAAAAGAAGGCAAAGTTGGACAATTATTTGTTGAGTGTTCCTTGGTTTCACAGATTTGACACACAATGTCTTGAACAAATTTTAATTGACCACTCTTTTTCAATTCAAGTGCTTCGACTTTTCTAGCTAAAGATGCAAACTTTGCTTGGAGGTCATGATCTTCCCTAAGGTTGTGCATACCTCCACTAGATGTATGAGGTTGTGTTTTACTTGGTGCCTCATAAGTACCTGTGGTGTCCCAATTTTGAGCATTTTCAGCTAGCAAGTCTAGGTATTCCATTGCTTCATTAGGGTCTTTATCTTCGAAAGTTCCATTGCACATCAATTCAACCATTTGCCTATCTCTAGGTGTTAAACCTTCATAAAAATGTGAAACCAATCTCCATGTTTCAAAACCATGATGTGAGCAAGTATTAAGTAAATCTCGATACCTATCCCAACATTGGTAAAATGTTTCTCCTGGTTTTTGAGTGAAAGTGATGATTTGTCTTTTGAAAGAGTTTGTTCTGTGAGATGGAAAAAACTTCTTTAAAAATTGTTGTTGCATTTCATCCCAAGCACGAATAGATCCTGGTCTTAAATTTTGTAGCCATGTTTTAGCTTTATCTTTTAATGAAAAAGGAAAAAGCTTTAATCGAATGGTGTTCATGCTACAATTTGAGTCATTATAGTATTACAGACCTCCTCAAATTCCCTTAAATGCAAGTATGGATTTTCTAAGTCTAAGCCATGAAAAGATGGTAAAAGTTGAATAATGCCTGGCTTAAAATTAAAATGAGATGCATCAGGAGGGAAAACTATGCATGAGGGTGCACTTGTTCTTGTGGGATTCATATGGTCTCTAAGTGTTCTCATACGGTTATTCTCATTATTCTCATTATGAAGTGATTGATTATCTTCTTCGGCCATATTTTCTGAAAATGATGAGGATACCCTACAAAGTCGACCACTTAATGTACGTGACCAAACTCTCATGCACGTGTAAGAAGAGAATAAAGGGAAGAAATCAAAAGAAAAGAACAAGAAATAAAACAAAACAAAAGAAACAAGAGTTAGAAAAATGAAAAGTGAAAAGAGAAAATAAATAAATATTATAATTTATACAAGAATTTACCTCCCCGCCAACGGCGCCAAAAACTTGACACGGCCAAAAGCTTGATGTCTCTTCCCAAGTGCAGGAGTGTCGAAGTAATAAATAACCCGGCAAAGACCGGGGGTCGAACCACAGAGAGGTTAATTGTATAAATTATAAATAACAAGACAACAACAACAACAACAACAACAACAACAACAACAACAATAATAATACTCAGTACGTGGCGTTGTTATACTGAGAATGATCTAAAGATCGGGTCACAGGTTTCCAGCCTATATACTGACTTTATGAAAAGATCAAAGATATATATTATATAATATAAACAGAATGTAAATAATAATAATAATAACAATGATAATAATAATAATAACAGAAGAGATGAAGAAATTAATGAGAACTTTGAGATAAAAGATTAACGTAAGGATTAAACAATGATAAAAACAAATGTCAAGGTTAGAGGATCCACTTATGGTACTTCAAACAAGTATAATATAAACTCTTATTACTCAATTGGAAACCACACATAAAGGAGGTTCCAATCAGATTATAAATTGTTAACATGATTACATTAATTATCTTATTCGAATAAAGCTAATACTTGTAAATGTTGGCAGGCATTCATGATTATAACTTATGTTAACAACAAATCAAGTTCCTTTCATAGCTCAGGTGTCGGTTAAACCATACAGTATGGGCTATGAAAGTGCCAAGTATTTGTTGTACCAAGTGTTACACAACATAAATCTAGATTAACCATTTAACAAGCAAAGTATTAAAGTGAACAAGATAACAAATATAAAACATGTTAGTATCCAACGTTAAGGTCCATGTTAAGTTTATATTATACTTGTTCTTACACCATTAGTGTACCCTTTTCACCTTGACATAATTAACTTAGCTGAACATAATGAAAGAAAGAAACATAAATGAACAAGATAAGAACATAAATGAGAAAGACGTTAACTAAGTAAAGGAAAGGAAATAAAGTGCATAAACTTGATATTAATGAAAGCAAAACATAAGCAATACAAAGAGAGAAAGCAAGAGCATGATCTTGATCTGAACACCAAGATGCCTCAATACATGGTAAGTGCCTCCTTTTATAGGCCAAAATTTGGAACTATTGATTTGTTGACTAATTGATGAGTGGGTGGCCACATCTTGACTAGATAACAATCCTTATCTTCTTGTCTGATCAAGACGTCATTGCTAACATCATAATTTGCCCAGAATCCTTAAGAATGTTCTAGGAAATTGTCTCAGCTTTCCAACAAAAAAAAAGATGAGGTCATTTGGACTTCTAGAACTCAAGATATGGGCTGAACACTAAATAGTGTTTGGGCTGCAGGACAGCTTCGGACTTCTTCGTTGTTCCTTCAATTTGGACTTCAAAACGACCTTTTCAAATCTTGGGCTCCTCATGAAAGTTGTAGGCTTTTGTCTTACCTTTCCATCCATATAAAGTGGACCTAAATCCGAAATCTAGAGCTCCAGATATGATCCAATTACCGAGCAATGTTCCGGTTTGGACTGCACCGACATCTCTTTTCTAAGTTTGGCCATCTCTTTGTCCTTTAACTTTCAATGCTTAAACTCATCAATCAATCCTTTTATTTATGTGATAGTCCTGCATTTAAAATGAGCATTTACCATAAATTAAGGTATCTTATAATATCAAACTTGTTATTATAAAATATGCTTTAGTTAAGGAGTTATTGATACTTCAAGTGCAAAATGATGATATAAAACCTTGATAAACATGCACTTTTAAGTACTAATCAGCAGCCCATTACAGTTTCGCTGCACAACACACTACTCGGCAGCGAATTCAAATTCGCTACAGCCGACACAGTTTTGGCAGTGACTTACAGTTTCGCTGCACCACACACAACTCGACAGCGAATGCTTATTCGCTGTAGAAGACTCAGTGTCGGCAGCGAATTAGAGTGTCACTGCACAACACAGAAATCGGCAGCGAATGCTAATTCGCTGCAGCCGACACAGTTTCGGCAGCGAATTATAGTTTCGCTGCGCAACACAAAACTCGGCAGCGAATGCTAATTCGCTCCACAAGACACAGTTTCTGCAGCGAATTAGAGTTTCGCTGCACAACACACACATCAGCAGCGAATGCTTATTCGCTGCAGCCGACACAGTTTCAGCAGCGAATTCAAGTTTCGAAGCACAACACACACCTCGGCTGCGCATGCTAATTCGCAGCAGAAGACTAAGTTTCAGCAGCGACTTACATTTTCCCTGCACAACACACAACTCGGCAATGAATGCTAATTCGCTGCAGCCTAACACAGTTTCGGCACCGAATCACAGTTTCGCTGCACTAGACACAAATCGGTAGTGATTGCTAATTCGCTGCAGCCGACACAGATTCGGCAGCGAATCACAGTTTCGGTGCACGACACACCACTCTGCAGCGAACGCTAATTCGCTGAAGAAGACTCAGTTTTGGCAGCGAATTAGAGTTTCGTTGCACAACACACACATCGGCAGCAAATGCTAATTCACTACAGCCTAACACAGTTTCGGCTCCGAATCACAGTTTCGCTGAACAACACACAACTCGGCAGCGAATGCGAATTCGCAGCAGAAGACTCAGTTTCGGCAGCGACTTACAGTTTCCTACACAACACACAACTCGGCAGCGAATGCTAATTCGCTGCCGCCGACACAGTTTTGGCTGCGACTTACAGTTTCGCTGCACAACACACAAATCGGCAGCGAATGCTAATTCGCTGCCGCCGACACAGTTTCGGCAGCGAATTACAGTTTCACTGCACAACACAAAACTCGGCAGCGAATGCTAATTCGCTGCAGCCTAACACAGTTTCGGCACCAAATCACAGTTTCACTGCATAACACACAAATCGGCAGTGAATTCTAATTCACTGCAGCCGACACAGTTTCGGCAGCAAATCACATTTTCGGTGCACGACAAATCACTCTGCAGCGAATGCTAATCGCTGCAGAAGACTCATTTTCGGCAGCGAATTAGAGTTTCGATGCACAACACACCAATCGGCAGCGAATGTTAATTCACTGCAGCCTAACACAGTTTCGGCACCGAATCACAGTTTCGCTGCACAACACACAACTCGGCAGCGAATGGTAATTCATAGCAGAAGACTTAGTTTCAGCAGCGACTCATAGTTTCGCTGCACAATACACAAATCGGCAGTGAATGCTAATTCGCTGCAGCCGACACAGTTTCGGCAGCGAATCACATTTTCGGTGCACGACACACCACTCTACAACGAATGCTAATTCACTGTAGAAGACTCAGTTTCGGCTTCGAATTAGAGTTTCGATGCACAACACACAAATCGGCAGCGAATGCTAATTCGCTGCAGCCTAACACAGTTTCGATGCACAACACACAACTTGGCAACGAATGCTAATTCGCAGCAGAAGACTCAGTTTCGGCAGCGACTTACAATTTCCCTGCACAGCACACCACTCGGCAGCGAATGCTAATTCGCTGTAGAAGACTCTGTTTCGGCAGCCAATCACAGTTTCGCTGCACAACACACAAATCTGCAGCGAATGCACATTCGCTGCAGCCGACACAGTTTCGCGGCAGTGACTTAAAGTTTCGCTGCACAACACACAACTCGGCAGGCGAATGCTAATTCGCTGCAGAAGACTCAGTTTTGGCAGCGAATTAGTGTGTCGCTGCACAACACATAAATCGGCAGCGAATGCTAATTCGCTGCAGAAGATACAGTTTCTGCAGCGAATTAGAGTTTCGTTGCACAACACACAAATCGGCAGCGAATGCTTATTCGCTGCAGCCGACACAGTTTCGGCAGAGAATGCCAGTTTCGATGCACAACACACAACTCGGCTGCGAATGCTAATTCGCAGCAGAAGACTAAGTTTTTTCGGCAGCGACTTACAGTTTCCCTGCACAACACACAACTCGACAGCGAATGCTAATTCGTTGCAGCCTAACATAGTTTCGGCACCGAATCACAGTTTCGCTGCACAACACACAAATCGGAGTGATTGCCAATTCGCTGCAGTCGACACAGTTTCGGCAGCGAATCACAGTTTCGGTGCACGACACACCACTCTGCAACGAATGCTAATTCGCTGGAGAAGGCTCAGTTTCGGCAGCGAATTAGAGTTTCGCTGCACAACACACAAATCGGAAGCGAATGCTAATTCGCTGCAGCCTAACACAGTTTCGGCACCGAATCACAGTTTCGCTGCACAACACACAACTCGGTAGCGCAGCGAATGCTTCTTCGCTGCAGCCGACACAGTTTCGGCAGCGAATGCCAGTTTCGATGCACAACACACAACTCGGATGCGAATGCTAATTCACAGCAGAATACTAAGTTTCGGCAGCGACTTACAGTTTCCCGGCACAACACACAACTCGGCAGCGAGTGCTAATTCGCTACAGCTGACACAGTTTCGGTAGTGACTTACAGTTTCGCTGCATAACACACAACTCCGCAGCGAATTGACATTCGCTTCTTCAGCACACGCTTTCTGGAGCGTTCTGAAATGGGCTCCTTTCATGGCCCTCACACCTTCTCTAAGGTGTCTCCACTTGTCGTTATGCAACGGTCTAAACTAAGGCTCCTATCGTGGCCCATAGTTTGGCACATGTAATTGGGTAAACATGTGCACCTTCTTCTTCTTCATCTCCATCGACCACCATGATGACCTTTAGATGCCTCCTGATCGGGCAATCTCTCTTTAATAATTCACCACTGTTATTTTTGGTCTTGAATCTCAACGATCGGACCATACCATTGCATCCAGAATGATCAAATTAGCTGGAAACATGTCTTGAATTGTCCAAATTGCACTTTCGACGGCTAAGATTTGATCAAAACAATCCTGGCCTGATCAACGGCTCAGATTCAATATCAGATCCGGTTGCACGTAGGATCAGCTACACTAGATCCTATCCCTCGGCTCGTGGCTCAGCTCGGCTCACCCTTAGCTCGGCTCCACCGGCTCGGCTCGGTTCACGGCTGATGACGTGGCATGTGGGTCCCATTATGCTGACATGTATGTTGACTTGGTCAATTGCAAGTTGACGTCATCGTTACATCAGGCTGATGTCATCCTCTGCATGCTACTGTTTCAAACTGTTCATGCCAACTGTTCATACTGTATTCGGGTCGGGTCAACTCATCCGGGTGAAGAAGACGCGTGGGGCGCGTTTGCGCTCGTGGGCAGACGCCTTGCCCGAGAGTGATGGAGAGTGCAGCCATGTACGACGTCCGATTTTGACGCCGTTTTCACCAGTGGCTTCGTATCGTCCTCCTCTACACGGTGGGATGGTCAAAACACAATTTTGACAACTTTCATTTTTGAGCAAAGATCAAACACCACTTTAAACCAAAAGCTCTTATACCAATTGTTGGTGGGAGAAACCACTTGTGGTGGCTTTTGAAACACTCAGAGGGGATAAAACAGTCTGTTTTATTACAAAATCCGAAGCTTACAATTAACAACAAAACTCACAATACACACCCTCTCTTTCTCTCTAATGTTTCTCTCTATTCTCTCCACACTTTGCTCTCTAAGATCATGCCTCTTTTATAGGCATCAATGGCAGCTCCTCTTGCTCCTTTGTCATCAATGGTGGCTGCCAAACTTATCTCTTCTTCAACAAAGGTGGCTGTCAAAGTCAAGGTTGGTGGTTGCCACCAACAAGCCTCCTTCTTTGACAATGTCAACATAATTGACAATATTCTAACAAGCTACCCTGAGTATCACAACATATCTTATTTTGGAGGAAAGAAACAAGCGTGTTTTTGAAGGGCGGTCTAGGGAGATTGCTGCGGTGTTCAGGCGCTTTCAAATCCTTTTCTACACTGTCTTTCATTTCCATGAAAAGGATCATTTGCTTCTGCACATGGGTTGATTGTATTTGCATGGTTGTCCTGTCATGCGGGTTGTCTTCATAATTCATGTGAATCGTCGGCTCTTGTGTGCATTGTTCATGCAAATTAATTCTTCGTGACTAAACTCAGCTGCTGGGCCCACCAGGCTTTGTCTTCGGGTGTCTACTCTCTTGTGTTTATAGGTGCTGGAATCCTAAAGTCATGTTTCACTCCTTGTTGCTGCTTGAATGCATGACTCATGCACTTGGCCTCACATGAAACTCTTTGATGATGGCTCCCGTGTATCCATTTGGTTTGCCTTGGTTGTTCCTGGCTAAGCCTCTTTCATCGCTGCATGGTTGGCTGGTGTCTTCGCCGTCGGTTTCTCTCCTTCAGATTGCTGCTACGTAAATGCATGGTTCATGCTTTCGGTCTCACGTGAAGCTCTTTGATGATGGGGTCATTCTCTTTTGCCCTCAGGCTGGACTAACAGTGGACTTTCGTGAACGCATGGTTCAAGCTTTCGGCTTCAGATTGGTGCATGATCCCTCGTTCTGCATGGGTGGAACAGCTGTCCGCTTCTTGGCTATTCATGCTTTAATTATGGAAGCTAACTATATGGTTATGGCCTATTCTGCTGGTGTTGGAATTATAAAGTCACGGTCCTCCTTCAGATTGTTACTACGTGAATGCATGGCTCATGTTTTTGGCCTCACGTGAAACTCTTTAATGATGGGGCCATCTTCGATTGTCCCCATGCTGGAGCTACAGTGTGCTGGGGTTTCTTTTTTATAGCCTCTGCATGGTCTCTCATTTAATTTTGATGGGTGGGAGTTTCTGATTGGCTGTTCTTCATTCTCCGAATGTAATGATGGAAGGGCCCTGCATGCCCTTGCATGTGGCCTTATTTGCTTGGTGATTCAGCTGCTGGAAGCTTATGTTGACTCAGTTCCTGTGCTTTCTAGCTGGTTCTTTCCTTCTCACGGTTGAGCATTTTCCGCATGGATTATCAGTTGCTTTTTGGGTTTTCATGCTCCATCATGGGTGAGCACTTTTCCAATTCGCGTGCAGGAGGTTATTGAGATATGGAAAAGGCTCTCGGTTGGATAATTATCTATCGGGATGTCTCCGCATGGGGTTGAGGAGCTGTCCACCCTTTCTTGGCTTTTTGGCAGTGCATGCTTTGCTGGATGGAAGTGTTGTTGGCTTCGGTTTTCCCTTGTGCTGGCTTGGCTGGCAGGATTCTAGGCTTGGCTGACTTTTGGTTTAAACATAGCCTCTGTAGCATGGGGTTCCTTACCACGTGGTGGCTTGGCATTTCATTCATTTACTACTGCAGCCTCCTAAATGCTTTCTTGCTTGTGGTTCCTTTCCACGTGGGGGTTTCAGTCTGGTGGCATGATTATCCAATTGTCTGGCGCCATTCTTCATTTGTGTGGATTTTCTGCATGGCTTCCTCTTGTGCTCAACAGCTTGGCTGCTCTTGGCTAGAGCTTTTTTGTTCTTGGCACCGGTCTCTCCTCCTTAGAGTTTCACTCTTTCTGGGTCCTTTAGCGGCAGATGTTTCATCCTCGTCTCGGCTTGCTGCTTGATATCTGAAGAAAGAGCTCTCAGGTTGAGGTCTCCTAACAGCTTTTTTGTCTACTAGGTTGGGTTTAATGCATGTTTATTGCCTTATGGCGTGGATGCTTGTTCAAGGGAACCTGTTCCCTTAGTTTTCATTAGATTTTCTATTCAGCAAGCTTGTCTTGCTTATGGTTTGTACAAGGGAGTAAGTTCTTTTTTGCTTTCTGTCCACCAAGCTTGTCTTGCTTTTGTTTTAGACAAGGGACTTTGTTTCCTTTTTCTTGTATTGCTGGTCTCCAGCCTCTTTTTGATTTATACAATTCTTACATTTGATCAAAAAAAAAAAAAGAGCTCTTAGTTCTGGGAGTTTGTCCTCCCTTTGTTCCCATTTTCCTGTATAATTTTTTGTTTTGGGAGTTTGTCCTCCATTGGTTCCCTCTTTCCTGTATATTTTTTTGTACTTGCTGATTTCAGCATTGTCACTTTTGATCTAATTATATACTTACATTCTGATAAAAAAAAAAAAAGAGCTCTCAGTAGCTTTGGTTTTTCCCTTGTGCTGGCTTGGCTATTAGGATGCTAAGCTTGGCTGACTTTTGGTTTAAGCATATCCTCTGGTTTTACTTGATTTCCTTGTTGGGTTTTGATGGGCCCTTGGGGTTGGGCTTTGCTGTTGTGGTTTGCTGGAATATGATATGAGTTAGCCTCCTCTCTAGGGGGATCTTCTTATGCATTGCACGAAATTTGTTTCCTGGTCGCTTCTGGGATTTGGTCCTCCTAGTGGATCACAACTCCTAGTTTGTTCTTTTCTGTATGTTTATTCTTGTTTGTCCAAGGGAGTTTGTTCCCTTTTCCTGGATATATAAGTATTGCTGGTTTCCAGCTTGTATCGCAAGCTTGTCTTGCTCTTTTTGATCTATACAATTCTTACATTTGATCAAAAAAAGAAAGAGCTCTAAGTGGGTACTTGATATTCAAGCCTATAACAATAGTTATTTAGCTAAACAACTCTGGAGCATCCACCTGAAGAAGGATTCCATATGGATTAGATGGCTACATCACTTTTATCTTCACACCCACTCCATCTGGAACGCTCAGAGCCAGAAGACTTCATCCCCACTGTGGAAATCCATCATTCTTCTAAAAGATCAATTTCTTGGGGCCTATGGAGGACATTCACAAGTTATTGATCTGATGACAGACTGGGATCGGAGAGGAGGAGGGTTCACTTCAAATGCTTATGCCTCACTCAGGCCTCAAGGTTCAGCTGTCCCCTGGGAGAAGACAGTTTGGGAGCAATGGTCCCTTCCCAGGAACAACTTCATGTTATGGCTTGCTATGCTTGGGAAGCTTCGAACTAGAGATCAGCTGAGATTCATCCACACCGACACATTTTGTATCTTCTCACAACAAGAATTCACAGTTTTACCGACAGAAATATTTTGTCGGTCTGTGATTGATAGTACGTCGGTTAAATATTTACCGACTAAATTACCGACGGAATAAGTCCGTCGGCTTACCTTTCGTCGGTGATTCCCCATTTCCATCGCTATTAATATCGATCAGCAAAACAAAAAAAACCATTTACCGACGGTTTTACAGATGAAATTTGCGCAGCAAAAAATTTTTTTTCCCGCTTCAATAATACCGACAGATTGTTTATTCCGTCGGTGATATCACAATTCACCGACGATTAATTTTCGTCGGTAACTTAGTCGGTGAATTGTTGAAATATCGACAGAATATACCGTCTATAAATTTGTCGATAAGTTATAATACTGACAGATTAATGCCGTCGGTAAATCTGTTGGTGAGTCATGAAAACACCGACCGAATTTATCCGTCTGGAAATTTATCGGTGATGGTCGCGGCTACTGTCTAATGCCGATGGATTTATTCCGTCGATAAAATCCCTTTGTAATTTTTTTTTTATAATTATTTTAGAATACATAATATAAAATGATATAAATTAATGGTAATAAAAAACCAATTATGCAAATAAATTTATATTAAGCATCAAAAACAAAAAATGAAAGATAAATAATATTCATTACAAAATGAAATGTTTCAAAAGAACATTAAATGAAATTTTAAATGTAAATAATGTTTATCAAAAATTAATTATAAAGGAGGATGAGGAGGATCAGGAGGAGGAGAGGCTGGCTTTATCGGCGGCCAACTTGGATTGGGTGCACATGTTCCACCTTGTGACATGTTTATGACCATTTGACAAAGCTCTTCATAGGCCGCTCTTTGTTGTGCAGATTCTGTTGTGTGTTGTTTCTTTGAGTTGTGTGTATGCCTCTGATAAGGTGGTCGGCACCTTTGCTGCAAGGCCACGAACTCCTTAGATTGGGAGCTCGATATTGATTGGGAGCTCCCAATAGTTGAAGCAGTACGGGTCGTCCGCAAGTTGTCGCCCTAGTGTGGAAGCTCATAAACCCGATTTCTTATCGGGTCCACTTGACGATCCAGCCTCCATCCACAAATCCAGATTGAATTCCGGATGGGTCGAAGGATTGTCCCTGTATGTCTCCCTCAACCGATTATTATAGGTCTCCTGAAAATAAAAAAATAATCATCATATTCAATTCAATAAACATAATAATAACTTACAAAATAAAATGGTTGAATAAACATACCACAAAATATTGAGCGCGGCTGTCAACGAACTATTGCACCCCCTTTTGGCGGTCTTGACTCCGCACGTCCATCTCCACAAACAGCTCCATAGGGCTCGGCTCACGTCCAAGAGATGTAGCCTATAATGAAAAAAATTTATTAACAACAAATTAATTGAATGATATATTTCTTTTAAATTAATCTTACCATCCGTTTCGCATGTGCAGTAAATGGAACAGAGCCACCAATGTGCGTTGTCACCGAGCCATGAATTGGCCGATTCCGGTTGCCAGCACCGGACTGTGAGCGTCGTGTGAACCGCTCAGCCGTCACGTGCTCAAGATAGTGCGGCCATATATCCTCTGGGATGTATATCGGTTTGAAATCCCTCCAAACCCCAACATCCTTCCAGCCTTGGAACCCCCTATCCCTCACAGTTTGTTTTGCCTTTTTTTAGGCTTCGTACCAAAAATCACGCAACCTACTTAACGCAATCAAAAATTACATTTCGAAACATAAAGTTTTTTTTGTAAAAAAAAAGTTGTATTGTTTTTGATGTACCTAGTTGCCGCGTGATTTTCCCACACCCTCCTCACAACATTTGTTATGTTCTTCGTTCCAGCAGAATCGATTCTGTGTATAAAAAAATAATTTTTAAAAATGTTAATAATTTATTTACAATTATATTAAGAATTTTTAGAAATAAGCTGAAAATTATATATTAACACAAACCTCAAATCTGGAAAACCATGCATTGATTTGAGGCATCCATTCAGGATGCCTGGATATCTGACTCCATTGAAACAATGGAATCTCCATCGACGCTTTAAACGCCGATGATATTACTCGGGCGACCTCAATGTTTGTGAACCTGAAAAGAATTAAAATTAATTAAATAGTGACTTCATAAATTTGTTTTTTAAAAAATAAAATTAAAACCTTAACAAACTTACATTGAAAGATCGTCCTTCCATTGTGTCTCGTACTTTCAGGTCCATCGATTCCGCTGCGAAGGCACGCCGCTTCTGCGACGTGAAACATCGCTGGAAGAGGCAGCATCAGCTGACGGTGCAAGTGGTGTAGGTGCCTCTTCTTGAGAGGCACCTAAGGAAATGTCTTTGTCGCTACTAGACGAACTAGATGCGACCGAACATGAAGCTCTGGTTTTCATTCTCTGCATCTAACCAATTTTATATAAATAATTATATAATTCATATGAAATATTAAAAAAAATTCGACAGCACCTCCCCTATACTTGGATACTACCCAAATCCACAAACCTGCAAATATTAACAATAGCCACAACCAATTGACCCAATCTATACTAATTATTCCAACATATTCAATTACTAATCTAAGGTAAATTTCTACATTAGCAATTACAATTCAACAAATTATTCAATAATTATGTCAATACAACAAAACTATAAATTTTTCAAAAATAAATAGATCAAAAACAATTAAACACAATCATCAACTTAGAGTAAATTAGTAATTCCTTCCAACATATATTCAATTACTAAATCTAAGATAAATTCAACATTAACATATTAATTCAACAATTATATAAATATTCATTATGGAAAATACAAACAATAAAATATATTCAATAAAATTTTTTAAAAAATATAAACTAACAATTAAAAACATATGCAATTACTAATTATTCCAACAAAATGCAATTTACTAATTCTAAGGTAAATTCAACATTAACAATATTAATTCAACAAATTAATCAATAATTATATATGGCAATACAACAATAAATTATATTCAATAAATTAAAAAAAAAATATAGACTAACATTAAAATCAATGGAATAATTAAATACAAATCATGCAATAATAGAGTAAAATTACTAATTATTCTAACATAGTCAATTACTAATTCTAAGTTAAATTCAACTTAACAACAAATATCCCAATAAAATTAACTAATATCCCAATTATAAACAACACAATAATTAAAAATATTCAAAAAAATTCAAAAAAAAAAAACCTACATCAAGAAAAGGAAACGAAATATACATACCTTAATAATATTTCAAAATTCAAAACTTTATCTACTTACAAAAAAATTACACCCAAACACCAAAACAACACAAAATAAAAACAACTACAACTACAACTAAAATAAAAGAAAATAAAATAGAAAAAACCACATACCTTTATTCAAATCTTGCAAGAGATTCAAGGTGAAAGCCTTGAAGGATTGAGAGCAAAAAACTGAAAATTATAGGGCAGCGAAGGAGAAGAAAAACGGAGGCAATCCGTCGGTAATCTGACACGATCAGAGGTGCATTCAATTCACACCCTTTGGAATTCGCGCATTCCGTCGGTATTTCTGTCAGTAGTATTTGAGACCGAAAAATTACCGACGGACGTATTCCGTCAGTATTGGCATCGACAAGTCCGTCGGTGTGTCCGTCGGTGATTATGGATTTTGTTGTAATTATTTTCGAACTCTTTGTGAAATACCGATGGATTTAGGTCCGTCAGTGTTGCTGTTGGTGATTGTGGTATTTTTGTTGTAAATTATTTTTCGAACTCTCTGTGAGATACCAACGGATGGAGGTTCGTTGTTGTTGCTGTCGGTGAATGTGACATTTTGTTGTAATTATTTTCGAACTCTCTGTGAGATGCCGACGGAATATAATCCGTCGGTGTAGGTGTCGGTGAATTCGTCGGTATTGTGCATTTCGCATAATTAAATTTCAAAACTCTCTATGAGATGCCGATGAATGTTTATCCGTCGTTAATGGGACGTCGGTAAGTTTGCATTTTG
The DNA here is from genome assembly GCF_005239225.2 of Populus alba. Lineage (NCBI taxonomy): Eukaryota > Viridiplantae > Streptophyta > Magnoliopsida > Malpighiales > Salicaceae > Populus > Populus alba. Next base: position 19,350,344 of record NC_133291.1, read on the forward strand.
CAGGAAGGTTGGATTTTTGTATTGCCTATTTACCTTCCTACAAAAAACTTAACTGATAAACTGTCCATCGCATAAAACAATAACAACATTGCTTAAAACAGTAAATAGTTTTTGTTTTACAAAAATACAGTCATCCATAATGTTAAATTGTTACATGAAGAAGAAAGGGTTTTTAGACAGGGCTTCGGTTTTGATTAGTTACTCAGAATTATCTTCTTCTTCGTTCATCAATTGAATAGTCATCACCTTTATCGCAATCTTCAATATAGGGACTATCATCTTCTTCTCATCGACATTTGCTTTGTCCGCTAGAAGCTCAAAACAACGTTCAACTCCTCTACGTCAACATCAACAAAGACTATCATTCGGAAACACGAAAATTTGTTTTCTTCGCCAATTCAATCAAAGGAGCAACTCGATATGGTTCAACCAACTCACTAATTCCTTGAAAGAATTCATGCCGCACACTTGTTTCTTCGTTCTCATCCTAAACAACCTCAACGCGACCCCATGGTTTCTATTTTTAAAAAATGGACAACCAATCAACTCTTGATCGATCCTTTCGATACAATGAAGGGGTGTATATGTAATAAACTTAAGGTTGACATTGCTTTGCGAATCAAAGACGAGACTCAATTTATGTTGTGGAGTCTAGCCTTTTGAATTGAATTTTGACCCAGACCATTGGTGGTGCGTATCAACTTTGATTCCTCTGTCCGTCGTGTCAATACCAATAGCATTTGAATAAAAACATTGTAATTCTGCTTGCTATGATATTGGAGTTCGACAACTCTTCTTAATCTACCATAGTAGTCAACTTCTAACTCACTACTTGTGGATCCTTTAACACAAACAACCGCGCAGTTGAATGTCTTTTCTTCCTTGCTGTATTCTTCAATATGGAAAACATATCCATTGACAAAATACCCGTTGTAGCACTTAACTTTTCTTTCAGGCCCGAGGCTTAGTGAAGACAATGACTTAGATGCACTTCTTCCCATTTAATAAACCTTGTATACATGTAATGTACATCAATAAACGGTAAATGAACGAGAATCTCATAATGGCATGCATACGTACAGTAATTTTGCAAGTTAGAATGAGTTTGTGATAGTGCTTACATGTGTTCTGAACCATGTGGCAAATTGTTCATCTTGTAATTGAAAGATCTGGGAGTCGGTCAGCTGCGAGTTATTGGAGAGCAAATATTGTTGATGTTGCCTGCAAGTGATAATGAGTGTATGATTTCACAATATATAATTAACAATATATTACTGACAAAGTTTAATTAGTATTACACATATATAGACTTACTGAATAAATGGTCTCAGCTCATCACAGTTAAATAGAACATAGTTGTGTGCTTGTTTGAATTCTATTTCCGACAAATATCTTCCTTTTACAACATTTTTAGGTGTGGGTCGTCCAGTATTGGAGAATATTGACAAGTTCCCACTGGAAGGCACTTCACCGCCATCATCATGCCATGGAACGCGATTGATTCTTGTTCTCAGATGAGGTTCGAAATAGTACGAGATAAATGTTGATATCTCTTCAACAATATAGGCCTCACATATCGAAGCCTCAACATGCGCCTTGTTCTTAACCTTTTTCTTGAGATTAAACAAGTACCTGCATTGAATTACAATTCAAGTATTTCCAATTAAGAAAAACATAGAAAAAACTTTTAGATATGAATTCCATTGCAACTGTAATATCTTACCGTTCGAATGGGTACATCCATCTATACTATACCGGTCCTCCAGCTTTTGCCTCGAACGGTAGATGTATAGGGAAATGCTCCATTGAGTCAAAAAATGAAGGGAATATCATCTCAAGTTTGCATAGTGTCTCGATGATATTTGTTTGAAGCCTCTCAATGTGCTCAACATTCAACTTGCTGGAGCATATATCTCTGAAGAAATGACTGATCTCCGTTAGTGCATCCCATATTCTCTTTGGCAACAAATCACGAAAAGCTAATGGGATGAGTGTTTGCATAAATACGTGGCAGTCATGACTCTTCATTCCATACAATCTGTAGTCCTCTATGTTAACAAGCCTTGATATGTTTGATGCATGTCCATCCGGAAAACGCAGACTCTTAAGCCATTTGTAGACTAGCAGTTGTGCGTTTTTCTCTAACACGAAGCTTGTCCTTGGTTTTGCGACCAGTGACTCCTCATAAACCAACTCCATATTTTTATGGTTACAGTATAAAGCTATATCCAATCTAGACTTGATGTTGTCCTTTGTCTTCCCCTTCACATCTATGACGGTGTTGAAAATATTCTCAAACACGTTCTTTTCGATGTGCATGACATCAAGGTTATGGCGGAGAAGATTGGTCTTCCAATAAGGAAGCTCCCAAAAGATACTTCGATTTACCCAATTATGGGTCAAACCAAAACCAGGAAACTTTTGCTTACCTGATTGAAGGCCAAACACAATGTCACCGTACTCTGATACAACATGATGCAATTCTTCACCAGAAAGACGCGGGGATGCAACATCTTTTTCAACTCTGCCAGCAAAGAAATCTTTTATGTTCCTTCTGAACCTGTGATTAAGTGGCAAGAAGCGACGGTGATAATCAGAAAAAGAAGCTTTACCTATGTTTGCTAGCGTGAATGCCTTGTTGTTTTTCATGCAGTATGGACATGCGAGTTTCCCATGTGTGCTCCAACCAGAAAGCATTCCATAAGCTGGAAAATCATTGATAGTCCACATCAAAGCCGCCCTCATAAGGAAATTTTGTTTCCTCGATATATCATAAGTCAGAGCTTTGGAGGACCACAACTGCGCTAGCTCATCAATCAACGGTCAAAGACAAACATCTATATTCCACCCCGGACTGCTTGGACTGGGTATGACAGTAGATAAAAACATGAACTCCGGCCTCATACACATTCCCGGTGGCAAGTTATAAACTGTGAGTATGATCGGCCAACAAGAATAGGGAGCAGCAAATGAACCAAATGGGTTGAATCTGTTTGTACACAACCCAAGATGGACATTCCTTGATTCAGCTGAAAAGTCAGGATGCACACTGTTAAAGCGTTTCCATGCTTCGCTGTTAGAAGGATGCACCATCACACCATCAACCGCATCATGTGTTTGGTGCCATGTCATGTGCTTAGCAGTCCTTCATGACATGAATAACCTCTGCAGTCTAGGTGTGATCGAGAAATATCTAAGTTTTTTATACGCCACTAGAGTCTTTCCCCTGCCAGTTCTAGGTTTGTAACGAGAATGCTCGCATGTCAAGCACTCGGTCATCTCAGCATTTTCAAGGTAGTATAACATGTAGAAGTTAGAGCACATGTCAATTTTCTGGTATCCTAAACCGAGGGGTTTCATCATGGACTTCACAGCATAGAAGTTCTCTTTGAGCCTGTTCCCTTCAGGTAAAATGCTTCTTGCCCAATCAATAATTTTGTCATACCCGGCCTCACTCAGCCTGTGATCTGACTTGATGGTGAACACCTGTGCCATGGCCGACAATTTACTGTGGTTTGTGTAGCCATCCCATAATGGTTCGTCAGAATCTTTCAACAAATCAAAAAACCTAGCTGCCTCTGCATTAGGTTCTTCTTCTACGATTGGACATTGACTGACATTACCTTGATTCATTCTCATTGCATCCATAACTATGTTTCTGTAAGGATTAGTGTTGTCATTTGCCGCTTCCTGCACATTGCTAGCACTAGAAGTTGACCCAACCACTGTTTCTCCCATTCTCCTATTACTAACAAATACCTCTTCATGTGCATACCAACACTCGTAATCCTCCACAAACCCTTTGTGTAGAAGATGCATCATTACAACATCTGGATGCAGATACTTTTTATTTTGACACTTCCTGCATGGACACGTAATACCGCCTCCAGTAAAATTTCTGGGAATAGATGTTGCGAAATTAATAAAACCCTGAACCCCGTTACAATAATCCATCCTCCGCAATCCTTGGGGTGAATCTAGATGCATCCATGAACGATCATCCATGACTTCTATCGAACCTCTATAAAATTATGATGACATTATGTATATATTAATTAACTAAGTTAGGTAAATAAACTTGTAAATATATTACTTTACCTCGAGATTATCCAACAAACCAATCACAACTTCTCATAAATATTAAATATTCATTATCATTTATCAACGTCCATACAAATTAATATATATATATATATATATATATATATATATAAATTAACAGAAATTACCACTCTGCAATACCATCGATAAAACTTAAAAAGGACTCATTAAGCAAGCTATTAATTATTTTCAAAACATAACATGTAATTCGGTAATTCCACAAAGTTTTAACAATTTACAAACAAATATAATCTTACAAAATCTAAAACAAACCATAACAGGTATAAAATTATACATTCATAAACTACAAGTTTGTTTGAGAAATAACAATAAAAACATGTACATCTACTAATAAAAATACATATACTAAAAAAACAATAAAATTGACATTTAAATGTTAAAATTTAAAAAGATAGAATTACTTAAAAAAATTGATAAAATCCGTCAGTAAATTAGAACACGGATGCTGTGACCACAAAACTTCAAGAAATACAACTGCTGAGATGAGAAAGATTTTTGTTTGGGGGCGAGGGGGGGCTAGCTATTTGCAGATAGGGAGACTTAGGATTAGGAAGAAGAAGGAGAAATGGGGGAGGAGAGTGTCGGCAGGGCAGCCATATATTCACTTTTTCCGACGGACTCATCGATGGAATAACACCGTTGGTGAATACGTCGGTGACTCCGTCGTTAATTGTGATGGGGAATCGACATGTCACCGCGTGGACCTGCTTTTTCAAATCCCTCAGTGATTCCGTTGGTATTTTTTGACGGTGCTCCTGTCATGTCACCCGTACGGATTTGGAATTCAAATCCATCGGTGATTCCATCGGTATTTTTGATGGTGAACCGGTCACGTCACCCGTACGGGTCCCAGGTTTTTGAATCCGTCGGTGATTCTGTCGGAAAAATCACCCGCCAAAACCTCCGCCTCAGGTACCCGCCCTTTTCTCATTAATTCTGAACTTTCCATCTGTAATTCGGTCGGTAATTACCGACGGAATTGAACCATCGGTAATTACCGACCGAATTACGGACGAAAATATTCCATCGGTAATTTCAACCGAAAAATACCGACAGAAATATTCTGTCGGGGATTCCGTTGGTATTTAGCGAGTTTCTGGTAGTGTCTGTAGGCAGGAAGAGGAGAGCCATGAGCATCTGTTCTTTGGCTGCAGCTGGACATCCTCCTTGTGGAACAAAACTAAAAACTGGCTGAGAATAAACAGGTGCATGACCACCCTAAAGAGTGATGTGCGGGGACTATCAACTAGGGGGAAGAACTTAGAAGCTAGAATGCGACGAGTCTCTCTCAACATGATAGTTTAGTTGATATGGGATGAAAGGAACAAGAGAATATTTGAGGGGAAGAGTGCCCTCCCTGCACTGGTCTTTCGAAAATTTCAAATCCTCTTCTTCATGGTGCTTCATTTCCATGAGAAAAATCATTTTCTCATCAACGGTGCCTGGTGATTCCTCGTGAAGATGAGATGACAATTGTCGTGGTGGCTGCATTTGGTTGGTTCTTTCAACTAGTCACTATGATGGTATTTTTGGCTGGGGCTGTTTCTAGTGGTTCTGTGGTGGCTTGCAGCCTAACGACTATGGAGATAATGGGTTTACAGAAATGCTGTTTCTCTTCCCTTCTCAATGTGCATGCAGGAATTTTACGTAGAATGAAACTGAGCATTTATTATGGATGGGAGGGAGCGCTTCTAATTGGCTATTTCCTTGATGCTGGGATTGCTTCTATCTCTGCATGGATGTGTCCACGTCTCTGCATGGAGTCAATGTTTGCTGCTACTCTTGGCTGGTAGTTTCCTTGGCGTGCTGAAGCTAGAAATCTGCATGGCTGCATGTCTTTTGATTGGCTGGAGCCTTCCCTAAATCGTGCACTTCATGGGTTACACTCCAGGAGGTCCAACATGGTGTTTCGGATGAGAAGAGTCCCTTTATTAGGGAGCATGTTCCCGTTCTTGGTAATTTAATTTCTCTTAGTTTTGGGAGTTTGTCCTCCCCTTGTTCCACTTTCCTGTCCCGTTCTTGGTTACTTAATTTCACTTAGTTTTGGGAGTTTGTCCTCCCTTTGTTCCCTCTTTCCTGTGTGTGTGTCTATATATATATAAATAAAAAGAGCTCGGTTGCTTTGATGCCTATTCAAGGGAGCCTGTTCCCTTTGATTCTAGGTTGTTCCAGGGAGTCTGTTCCCTTAGTTTCTATTTAGCAAGCTTGTCTTACTTATGGTTTGTACAAGGGAGTCTGTTCCCTTTGCCTTCTGTCCAACAAGATTATCTTGCTTATGTTTTAGACAAGGGACTTTGTTCCCTTTTCCTTGTATTGCTGGTCTCCAGCTTCTTTTTGATCTATATAATTCTTACATTTGATAAAAAAAAATAATAAAGAAAGAAAGAGCTCTCAGTCTGTCAATCCTTACTATGTCTGGACCTAGTAAGTTTCCCTGTGTTGAGTCAAATTAAGCCGCAGGCTCCACTCCTGGTGGTGCCCTTCCGTCAATTCCTTTAAGTTTCAGCCTTGTGACCATACTCCCCCCAGAACCCAAAAAATTTGATTTCTCATAAGGTGCTGGCGGAGTCCTAGAAGCAACATCGGCCAATCCCTGGTTGGCATCGTTTATGGTTGAGACTAGGAGGGTATCTGATCGTCTTCGAGCCCCCAATTTTCCTTGTGACCATACATCCGCCAATCCCTGGTCGGCATCGTTTATGGTTGAGACTAGGACAGTATCTGATCGTCTTCGAGCCCCCAACTTTCGTTCTTGATTAATGAAAACATCCTTGGCAAATGCTTTTGTAGTTGTTCGTCTTTCATAAATCCAAGAATTTCACCTCTGACTATGAAATACGAATGCCCCCGACTGTCCCTGTTAATCATTACTCCGATCTCGAAGGCCAACACAATAATATCGAAATCCTATGATGTTATCCCATGCTAATGTATCCAGAGCGTAGGCTTGCTTTGAACACTCTAATTTCTTCAAAGTAACAACACTGGAGGCACGACCCGGCCAGTTAAGGCCAGGAGCGCATCGCCGGTAGAAGGGACGAGGCGACCGGTGCACACCTGAGGCGGACCGGCCGACCCAACCCAAAGTCCAACTACGAGCTTTTTAACTGTAACAACTTAAATATACGCTATTGGAGCTGGAATTACCGCGGCTGCTGGCACCAGACTTGCCCTACAATGGATCCTCGTTAAGAGATTTAGATTGTACTCATTCCAATTACCAGACTCGAAGAGCCCGGTATTGTTATTTATTGTCACTACCTCCCGGTGTCAGGATTGGGTAATTTGCACGCCTGCTGCCTTCCTTGGATGTGGTTTCCGTTTCTCAGGCTCCCTCTCTGGAATCGAACCCTAATTCTCCGTCACCCGTCACCACCATGGGAGGCCTCTATCCTACCATTGAAAGTTGATAGGGCAGAAATTTGAATGATGCGTCGCCAGCACGATGGCCATGCGATCCGTCGAGTTATCATGATTCATCAGAGCAACGGGCAGAGCCGACCTTTTATCTAATAAATACGTCCCTTCCAGAAGTCGGGGTTTGTTGCACATATTAGCTCTAGAATTACTACGATTATCGGAGTAGCAAATACCATCAAACAAACTATAGCTGATTTAATGAGCCATTCGCAGTTTCACAGTCTGAATTAGTTCATACTTACACATGCATGGCTTAATCTTTGAGACAAGCATATGACTACTGACATGATCAACCAGGTAGCATTCCTTGGCGACACCACGACCCGCATGATCCCCGACACCGATGAGACAAGGGGCAGAGACGGGCGAGGAAGTCATTCTTATCGAGCACGAGCGGCTCGAACGGGATGGTCGAAAGGGAGGAGGCCCTCGCGTTCCGCATCCGAAAGCACTAGCGATCACGCATGGGCCAGTTCGGCGTGATTCTGCTTCACTGGAATATGGGCGCCGCTGCTAGGTTCGCCCCGCGCCCCCAGGGAGGCGCACGGCAGAGAGGGACATCTTCAAATTCAAATTCCACCGAAGTGGGTACATAGCACAGGAACCCCGCCTCGTCGCAAGGCACCCAGGGCCTTGGGCTGAGAGTGATGGGGGCAACAGGCCGACAGTTCGGTGCACAAGCAAGGAGCCTGCCGACACGGATAGCCCAATTACCGCTCATGCGACTCTGCGTACACGGGACAACAATCCCGGTGAGGGAACCACGACCACGAGGGAAAGTGGAAACACCCAAGAGAGATCGTGCCCGCACCGCTGGACGCAAAAGGATCTCTAAGGGACAAGCAACACACCACTGGGGGACGCGAAGGATCTCGAAGGGACAAGCAACAAGCCACGTGGGATGCAGGGGATCTCAAAGGGACAAGCAACAAGACGCGGGGGACGCGGGGGATCTCGAAGGGACAGGTCGCGGGGGGGAGCAACAGTGTAACAACCCGGCTTTCCAAGCCCAAAACAACAATAATTTTTATTTTTTTTTATATTTAATACACATGGTGCCGGTAATCAAAGAACTTGAATCCTCACATCATCAAAATACAATCCATACAATCAACATTTCATTTAAAAGTGAATCTTACACAAACATGTAATATTAAGGTTGCTTGATTTGAAGTTCATATTAAAAATATATACATAGACATGAGTTTGCATTCTTATCCTACTAATAGCCATCACAATTTTAAACAAAACAGATCTAATAAAAGTTATACATTCAATACATTGATCCATACAAAATACATTGTGATTTAGAATGCATCTACATAATTCCTTACAAAAGTAGGTTCCCGTGTATCGGGTTTCCTAGACATCTCGTAGGTGTAACGTCCCTGCAGCAGTACAAAACATTTAAGAGAATGCAAATACTTAATAATAATAATAGTAACTAATGGTCTGGCACTTAAATAAAGCATTAACATTTATAATTTCTTCATGTATTTGATATAACAGCTAGTAGTACATATAGATACACAAGTTTTCGGATGCCATTCGCCGAAACTAGTCTTTCATTTGTCCCGGCCATCCATCTGGATTCCATAGCGAAAGCTGCGTCGCTACCGATCCAAAAATTGGCAGCAGAAACTGCATTGCTGCCGATCAAGGAATCGGCAGTGAAAACTGTGTCGCTGTCAATTTTCGTATCGGCAGCGAAAACTGGGTCGCTGCCGATCCAGAATCAGCAGCAGAAACTGCGTCGCTGCCGATTTCCATATCGGCAGCGAAAACTGGGTCGCTACCGATCCACAATCAGCTGCGGAAACTACGTCGCTGCCGATCCAGAATCAACAGCGGAAACTGCGTCGCTGCCGATTTCTATATCGGCAGCGAAATCATTCCTTTATCCCGGCCATCCATCTGATCCATTCGGACGCCATTAGCCAAAGCTAATCATTCCTTGTTCCGGCCATCCGTTTAGATGCCATTAGCCGAAGCTAATCAGTCCTTCATCCCGGCCATCCATTCGGACGCCATTAGCCAAAGCTAATCATTCCTTGTTTCGGCCATCCGTTTGGATGCCATTAGCCGAAGCTAATCAGTCCTTCATCCCGGCCATCCATTCGGACGCCATTAGCCAAAGCTAATCATTCTTTGTCCCGGCCATCCGTTCGGATGTCATTAGCCGAAGCTCATCACTCATTTGTCCCGCCCATCCATTCGGATGCCATTAGCCGAAGCTAATCACTCATTTATCCCGGCCATCCATTCGGATGCTATTAGTCGAAGCTAATCAACCTTTAATCAAAATTTAAGCGTTCGACAATCTAATATCGGTTCTAACAATATGGTAGTACTCAAGTTAAAATATTTCAAGATTCAACGTATGAAAAAGAAAGGTGCAAGTCACCTACCTGCTCCACCTGTGGGTTGTTCCTGTCTTGATGATGGTCCAATCCCGACCGCACCACCTAAGACATCAATGGTCACAAATCAGCACAATTGTATTTATTTTATTTTTGAATCATATTCATCATCACACTTATTTCAAGAGTTCATATGTTCACATTCAAGTGTTCCATATTTTACACCATCATATCATGAAATTGTTACTAGCATTTAAGTCATTCCTGCCTAGGAGGCTTATTGTAGAAATCGGCAGCGAGAACTGGTTCGCCGCAGGCTGCCAGTTCGGCAGCAAAAAACTGGTTCGCTGCAGGTTGCCCAATTCGGCAGCGAGAAGTGGTTCGCTGCAGGCTGCCAGTTCGGCAACGAAAACTGCATCGTTGTTGGTGCAACAGTTTCGCTGCACAACGCACAACTCGGCAGCGAATATCAATTTGCTGCAGGAAGTTCTGTTTCGGCAGCGAAACAGAATTTCGCTGCACAACACACAAATCGGCAGCGAAAATCAATTCGCTGCAGGACGTTCAGTTGCGGCAGCGAAACAAAATTTCGCTGCATAATACACAAATCGGCAGCAAATATCGATTCACTGCAGGAGGTTCGGTTACGGCAGCGAAACAGAATTTCGCTGCTTCGCTGCAGGAGGTTCAGTTGCGGCAGCGAAACAGAATTTCGCTGCACAATACACAAATCGACAACAAATATCGATTCGCTGCAGGAGGTTCGGTTACGGCAGCGAAACAGAATTTCGCTGCGCAACACACAATTCGACAGCAAATATCAATTCGCTGCAGGAGGTTCAGTTTCGGCAGCGAAACAGAATTTCGCTGCACAATACACAAATTGGAACCATCAATTTCAGCACATAATTCTTCAACAAAATTCCAGCAGAACACACATGGAAAACCATCAATTACAGCATATAATCTTTCAATAAATTCCAGCAGAACACATTAATTACCCCAGCAGAACACATCAATTACAACCTATAATCTTTCAACAAACCCCAGCAGAACACATAAATTTCAGCATAGAAAAACCCCAGCAGAACACATAAATTTCAGCATAGAAAAACCCCAGCAGAACACACACATGCATGCTGACCCACCCCATAGTTAAAGGTAGCCCTCTACCATGATTTGTTATTTTCATTTTATTTATTTGTTAGATGTTCTGAAATTGGCTTTATTTCACTTTTGTTTGCTTGTTCTCCTAGTTAATTTCTGCTTCCTTCACAGCTGGCTTAGGTCTTAGATCAATTTCTTTTTCTTATGGTTTTTCTTCTTCATCTTCGTTTCTGATCTTAAGGGGAAGAGGAAGGGAGTTTCATGACCCATACCTTCTGAATTTAACTAAGTTTGAGGAAGGTTTGACACTATTCTTTTCTCTACTCCCACTGGTTCTGCTCCTTCTTCTTCCTCTCACGTTTTCCTGCTCTCTTTTTCCTCTCCTCTATGCAGCTACCCACTCCTCTCTCAAGGTCTCATCTCTCCCTCACAAGTTCACAAAAGCATTCTCTACTGGTTTGATTTAAGTTTTTTGTTGTGAAAAGGGGAAGGGAAGAATGGCATGCAGCTACTGGTTTGGGAAGAAGATGGATCATTCTCTCTCTTCTCCTTGTATTTATACTCCCCATCAAAAGAAATGGGTTGTTTGGGGGTTGGTTTAGGTGTGTTCTTATCCTTGTTTTGGTTTATCTAAAACCGATTTTACCCCTCCCTCCCGATTTCCGCATCGGCAGCGAAAACTGCGTTCATCATCATCTCTCTCTCTCTCTCTCTAAATATATATATATATATATATATATATATATATATTTCCTTTGGGTGTTTACATTCTCCCCTCCTAAATATGAATTTCGTCCTCGAAAGTTAAGAAGTTTCACACTCCATACGTGGTAGTTCAAATAAATTGGGGTACTTTTTCCTCATCTCAACCTCCCTCTCCCAAGTTTCCTCTTCTACTTGAGCATTTCGCCATAAGATTCTGACGATGGGGATCTTTTTGCTCCATAACTCCTTCACTTCTTGATCTAGTATCCTTATGGGCCTCAATTCCAGTGTTAAGTCTTCCTTGACTTCTACTAGGACCTGGGGTAGAACTCGGGCGGGGTCTACGTCAGCCTTCCTTAACTAGGAGACATGGAACACATCATGGACCCTAGCTAACTGTGGGGGCAAATCCACCTTGTAGGCTACTGGTCCTACTCGTTGTAAGATTTTGAAGGGTCCGATGAAGCGGGGAGTTAACTTCACTTTCAATCCAAACTGTAACATGTTCTTCCATGGGGCTACTTTCAGGAACACCTGGTCCCCCATACTGAACTCGAGAGGTCTTCTCCTCACATCGGCATACTTCTTCTGTCTATCCTGTGCGGCTTTGATGCGATCCCTGATAGTTCTCACTTTCTCCATGGTGACTTGGACCAACTCTGCGCCATATAACTTCCGGTCCCCAATTTCCTCCCAACACAAAGGAGTTCTGCACCTCCTACCATACAAGGCTTCATATGGGGCCATCCCTATTGTGGCTTGGTGACTATTGTTATACATGAACTCCACCAATGCCATGTGTTCAGTTTCCTCCAAATTCTAGCGCACAAGCCCGTAATAGGTCTTCCAAGACTTGGATGACTCTTTCTGATTGGCCATCCGTTTGAGGGTGAAATGCAGTGCTCATGTCCAATCTTGTCCCCAAGGCATGTTGTATGCTCGGCCAAAGTCGAGAGGTGAACCTGGGATCTCGATCCGATACAATGGACACCGGAATCCCATGAAGTCGTACCACCTCATTTATGTAGATTTTTGCAAGCTTGTCCACCGAGTCGGTCATCTTTATAGGCAAGAATAGTGCGGATTTTGTCAACTAATCTACAATGACCCATATCGCATCATTTCCTTTCCTCCCTTTGGGAAATCCTGACACGAAATCCATGGTGATCATCTCCCACTTCCATTCTGGAATTTGTAATGGTTGTAATGGTCCCGTAGGCCTTTGGTGTTCAACCTTGACTTGTTGACATATTCCACACTTTGACACATACTCAGTTATTTCCCTTTTCATATTAGGCCACCAATAGAGGTGTTTCAGGTCCCGATACATCTTAGTGCTGCCAGGATGTATGGAGAATTTGGACTCATGTGCTTCTTGTAGAACCATTCGTTTGACTGTTTCGTCATCAGGCACGTACAACCGTTGTCCCATCATCAAGGATCCATCATCCGCTACTCAGAATTTCATTTCTACCCTGGCCTACACATTCTTTCTAATCTTGGACCCCACCTTGTCATGGAATTGGGCATGTAGTTTTTGTTCTCGATACGTTGGTCGCACCACTAATTGGGCTACCAACCCACCTCCTGCATCAATTCCCAAATCCGCACCCAACTCTTTTAATTCTATCAATTGCCGCTCCTTTCCCACTGTTAAGCTTCCCAAGGAGGCTTTATTTTTGCGACTAAGGGCATCTGCCACCATGTTTGCTTTCCCCGGGTGGTATTCTATGGTGTAATCATAATCCTTAATGAGCTCTATCCATCTTCTTTGTCGTATGTTCAACTCCTTTTGCGACATCAGATACTTCAGGCTCTTATGATCAGTAAAAATTTGGGTTTGAGACCCATACAAATAATGTCTCCATATCCTCAAGGCAAATACTACAGCTGCCAACTCCAGGTCGTGCACCGGATAGTTCACCTCATGAGTCTTTAATTGCCTTGATGCATAGGCGATCACCTTCCCATGTTGCATCAAAACACACCCCAATCCCTTCCCCGAGGCATCACTATATACCACAAAACCCTCGGTCCCTGAGGGAAGGGTTAACATTGGAGCAGTGGTGAGCCTCCTCTTCAATTCTTGGAAGCTTGCCTCACATTCTTCCAACCACACCCATTTCTTATCCTTCCTAGTTAGCTGGGTCAAAGGGGTTGCAATCAGGGAAAAACCTTCGATAAATCTCCGATAGTATCCTGCAAGTCCCATGAAGCTACGTATTTCAGTGACCGAAGTCGGTCTTTCCCATTTCAAGACTGCTTCGACTTTTTGTGGGTTAACAAAAACACCTTCGGCTGAAATGACATGTCCCAGAAACGTCACTCTTTTCAACCAGAATTCACATTTATTCAGTTTTGCATATAGCCGGTGATCTCTTAAGGTTTGTAAGGTTTTTCTCAAGTGTTCTTCGTGCTCCTCGAAAGAATTCGAGTACACCAGTATATCATCAATGAATACCACCACAAACTTATCCAGGTATGGTTGGAAAACCCGATTCATCAAATCCATGAAGAGAGCTGGGGCGTTCGTCAACCTGAATGGCAGCACCGAAAATTCATAATGTCCGTAATGAGTTCTAAATGTGGTCTTTGCTACATCCGCTTCTTTAATCTCAGATCTATCTTCAAGAATGCCCTCGCTCCCTTTAATTGGTTGAACAATCATCTATCCGAGGTAACAGATACTTGTTTTTCATTGTTATTTTGTTCAACTGTCGATAGTCAATACAAAGTCTATGGTTCCATCTTTCTTTCTTACAAATAGGACCGGTTCTCCCCAAGGAGAATTACTGGGCCGTATGAACCCTTTGTCTAATAATTCCTGTAATTGGGTCTTTAACTCGTTCAGTTCTGCTGGAGCCATCCGATATGGTTGTTGGGCTATGGGTAGGACTCCAGGAAGAGTGTCTATAGACACCTCTACCTCTCGCTCCGGGGGTAGTCCTGGTAGTTTTTCGGGAAACACATCTGGGAAATCCTTCACCACAGGAATATCCTTCAATCGTGGACCTTCATCATCAGAGTTTAAGATGTATGCGAGGTGTAAGATCCCACATCAACGGGTGAGGGATGTGTTGCTGACCTTATTAGTAGTGCTGGTGCTAACATGTTGAACGCGTTTTGGGGCGTCAGGCTCAGAAGTGGGCTCGCGTCACCAGGAACAAAACCGTGAGGGCGGTAAGGCCCAAAGCGAACAATATTCAGCATGTTGGGCCGGGCTGTTACATTTGGTATCAGAGCTGACCTCACTGGCTGTCCGGTTGTGCCGACGGGGTCGTCGGGCTCCTTAAGGGGGGTGGATTATAAGATCCCACATCGGCGGGTGAGGGATGTGTTGCTGGCCTTATTAGTAGTGCTGGTGCTAACATGTTGAACGCGTTTTGGGGCGTCAGGCTCAGAAGTGGGCTCGCGTCACCAGGAACAAAACCGTGAGGGCGGTAAGGCCCAAAGCGAACAATATTCAGCATGTTGGGCCGGGCTGTTACATTTGGTATCAGAGCCGACCTCACTGGCTGTCCGGTTGTGCCGACGGGGTCGTCGGGCTCCTTAAGGGGGGTGGATTATAAGATCCCACATCGGCGGGTGAGGGATGTGTTGCTGGCCTTATTAGTAGTGCTGGTGCTAACATGTTGAACGCGTTTTGGGGCGTCAGGCTTAGAAGTGGGCTCGCGTCACCAGGAACAAAACCGTGAGGGCGGTAAGGCCCAAAGCGAACAATATTCAGCATGTTGGGCCGGGCTGTTACATTTGGTATCAGAGCTGACCTCACTGGCTGTCCGGTTATGCCGACGGGGTCGTCAGGCTCCTTAAGGGGGGGTGGATTATAAGATCCCACATCGGCGGGTGAGGGATGTGTTGCTGGCCTTATTAGTAGTGCTGGTGCTAACATGTTGAACGCGTTTTGGGGCGTCAGGCTCAGAAGTGGGCTCGCGTCACCAGGAACAAAACCGTGAGGGCGGTAAGGCCCAAAGCGGACAATATTCAGCATGTTGGGCCGGGCTGTTACACGAGGTATCCCATACATCCCTTTCTTAAAATTTTTTGGGCTGCTACCACCGATATTAAAGCATTCAGTTTGAGAACTCTCTCTCCTTCAAAAGTCATTTTTTCACCCTTAGGTGTTTGGAAAGTAACAGTTTTAGCATAACAATCTATTAGTGCCTTGTATTTACTCAACCAATTCATGCCTAGTATTATGTCAAAATCATGCAGCTCTAAGGAAATCAAGTCTACTTCTGTTTCATACCCGGATAAACTGACCCCCACATCCACATATACAATATTTGTTTCAACCATGTTTCCCATTGAAGTTCCAATTACGAACCCCTTCTCTACTATTTCTACTTCCTTTCTCAATTTAGTGACAATTCTCTTAGCAATGAATGAGTGGGTGGCACCCGGATCAAACAACACATGCACATTAAAATCATTCAACAGTAGTGTACCTGCCACCACTTCCGATGCAGCCCTAGCCTCCTCCTGTGTCAGGTGGAAGACCCTCCCTGGGGTCCGATCATTTTGTACCCTCGGCTTCCCTCGACTGGAGTTTGCCCCTGATTGAGAAGATCTCACTGCCTATTAATGGTGACTGACTGCTGGTGGCTCTGACTGGGCTGTCTATAGCTCTGTACTCGTCTCCTTTGCTCCAAGGCTGCTGCCACTACCAGCAAGGTACCTTGCCCTCAACCCCAGTCTCAGGCTGGTGTAGATAAAGGAACTGTTTTTGGCAGATTGGGTCCCCAGCCTCCTCCCCAGATTTCTCCTCCAACGGTGCAAGGCCACCCCCAAGACAATAACATTCAAGAGGCTTCTGAGGACACCACTAGGCCAGAAGTTTCTCTTGAAAATTCTACTGGTTGGGTTACTGTTGTGTCTCACAAATCTAGCAAGCAGCATAAGGGGAAGGTTGTGGCTGGTTTTGAGCCAATGCTTGCTAACAACTCCCCTGCTCCCCCTTCTCTTCATGCTTGCACATGTGCCGTTCATAACTCCTCTCAAACAGATCCATTGGTGGCAACCTCTTGTGTTGGAAAAGTTCAGGGTTTTTCCACTACTCCCACTGCACTGCTGGTAGTGCATTCTTGTGATGGTGAGGCTCACAATTCCTCCCCCACTAGAACAAATATTGTGGCAACTACTGCTGGAGATACTGTTATGGTTAGTAATCCTGTGAATGTTCCTTCACTAGATGTGGCTGATCAGTGTGGGGTCAGGACTTGTCACCAAAAGCAGCGTGATCGTAGTGGAAGGGTCTCCTCTTCCCTGCACTCTCATGATAATACACAATTGGAACATCAGGGGACTCAATAATCCCCTGAAACAACATGAGGTTGTTAGCCTCATGAAGAAGCATAGGATGGATGTGTGTGGTTTACTTGAAACCAAATTATCTTCCTCCAGAGTTGCATGTATGCATAGACTTCGGCTCAAGCACTGGCATTACTATACAAATGTGGATGCAACTAGTACTGCTAGAATTGTGGTGTTTTGGAATCCAACTACAGTCCAAGTTGAACTGATGGCATCTTCTGCACAGGCTCTCCACCTCTCTGTTAGCAGTTTGATCTCTCAGTATACTTTAAGGATATCTTTTGTATATGGGTTTAATACAATCTCTACTAGGCGTGCTTTATGGGGGGATCTTAGGAGATGGAACTCTAGTTGCCCCTGGATGATCCTTGGTGACTTTAACTCTGTCCTTTCCTCAACAGATAAACACAATGGCGGGGCTGTTTCTCCCTATGAAATCTCTAACTTCCGTGATTGCTGCTCTGATCTTGGTCTCCATGATGTAAATTATATTGGTTGTCATTATAGTTGGACAAATGGGTCTGTTTGGAGTAAGCTTGATCGGGTGCTGGTCAATCCTTCTTGGCCTTCTCTGCAGCGCCTCACTCACGTTCACTTTGGCAACCCTGGTGCATTCACTGACCATTCCCCTGTAGAAGTTCGTCTAGATCTGTCTGTGCAGGGTAGGCAGAATTTTAAATTCCTTAACATGTGGGCTTCACATGATAGATTCTCTGAGGTGGTTTCTTCCCATTGGTTCTCTCTAGTATATGGCACTCCAATGTTCATTTTGTGTCGTAGGCTTGAACTCCTGAAAGGGCATTTGAAGGAGCTGAATCGTCTTCATTATAGTCACATCTCAAAGCGGGTATTGCGGCTGGAATCTGAGTTGGAGCATCATCAATCCGTATTGCAGCAAGACATGGATAACCAAACCTTATTGGCTCAAGACAGGACTCTTCGCTCCAAGCTAGCTACTATAAAGTTTGCGAAATAGCAGTTTTTCAGTCAAAAGATAAAATGCAATTTTCTTAAGCATAGTGACAAAGGATCCAAATTTTTCCATGCTTTTTTACGCCAGAATCACCGGAGGAACTTTATTCCAGCCATTATGTGCAGCCATGGAAGACTTGGCACATCATTATAGGAAGTTGGCAATGAATTTGTGTGTTTTTACCAGCGTTTGCTTGGCTCATCCAAGACCATCCTTCCTCTTGACAGTGCAATCATTCATAGTGGTCTATGTCTTCCAGCTACCTCTCATGGCCTTCTCCTTGCTCCGGTTTCTCAAGAGGATATTAGAAAGGTAGTGTTCAACATTGGTAATGACAAAGCCCTCGGTCCTGATGGCTACTCCTTCTTTTTCTGTAAACAAGCCTGGGATGTTATAGGAGAGGATGTATGTGCGGCTGTACATGATTTTTTCCATTCTGGCAGGCTCCTAAAGCAGTTTAACCATTCAATTATTGTTCTGGTTCCTAAATCAACAAATGTCTCTTCTCCATCAGATTACAGGCCAATTTCATGTTGTAATGTTATCTACAAAGTTATTGCAAAGCTTATAGCAGGTCGCCTTGCTCATGCCTTAAAGGGCATCGTCAGCCCCATGCAAAATGCATTTCTAGGTGGCAGATACATGAGTGATAACATCAACCTTGTCCAAGAGCTTCTTCGGCACTATGGCAGGAAGCGTTCCTCCCCCCGTTGTTTGTTGAAAGTTGATTTCAAGAAAGCTTTTGACTCTGTACAATGGGACTTCTTGGCAAGCCTCCTCCGGCAGCTTGGATTTCCAGCACACTTTGTGCTGCTTGTTATGGAATGTGTATCGACTGCATCATTCTCTGTTGCAGTTAATGGGGAAGAGTGGAGTCAGACAAGGAGATCCCTTATCTCCGTATCTTTTTATCTGTTGTATGGAATATTTCTCCAGGCTTCTCAAGCTTTCCTTTCAGCATGAAAGCTTTCGGTTCCATCCAAAGTGTGAGGTGCAAGGTATCAGCCACCTTGCATTTGCAGACGATGTCTTACTTCTTTCCCGTGGAGACGCCTCCTCAGTCCATTGTCTACTTCACCAAGTCACTCTCTTTGGAAAGACTTCTGGCTTGTACATCAACCCGTAAAAATCATCCATTTTCGGGGGAGTTGGCACTACTCAAAAGCAATCCATTCTCACCGAATCTGGCTTCAGAGAAGGGAGCTTTCCTTTCACATATCTTGGGGTACCTCTAAGTCCCCATCAACTGCTTGCCAGTCAATTCTCACCACTTTTGCAGGATTTGAAATCTTTAGTCCAAGGATGGATTGGCAAGCAACTTACATATGCTGGGCATTTGGAACTCATCCGGTCTGTTTTGTTTGGGAAAGTCCAATTCTGGCTCAACATCTTCCCCCTCCCTGACGTTGTGATGAGGAATATTATTAGCATTTCTAGGAATTTTCTCTGGATAGGTGACATCCAAAGAAGCACCTCAGCTTTGGTTGCCTGGAAGTCAATTTGTCTGCCTAAGACAGAGGGTGGTCTCGGCTTGTTTGATCTTCGGCCCGTAATAAAAGTTTTCTTGGCAAGCAACTATGGAATATCCATCTCAAATCGGATTCAGTTTGGATTCGTTGGATCCACCATTTCTATTTGAACTCTGGCTCCATTTAGTCTGTCCAAGCTCATCACACTTCTTCTCCTTTGTGGAAAGCTATTATTTCTATTAGAGACCTTCTCTTGCAGCACTGCGGGGACTCTGAGTCGAGTATTACTCTGCTGAGAGGTTGGTCTACTAGTGCGAGTCTTTTCCTATCCCATGCTTATGATTTCTTCAAACCCATTGGTTCAGCTGTCTCATGGGGTCGGGTGGTTTGGGAACAGTGGACTTTTCCTAAATACAGTTTTATCCTTTGGCTGGCCGTCCTGGGAAAGCTTAGGACTCGTGACAGGTTGAGGTTTGTCCCTCCTGATCCCAACTGTATGTTCTGTAGGCAAGTGGAAGAATCCCATTGTCATTTGTTTTTTGCTTGCGAATGGACAAGTCGTCTGTGGGCAATGATAAAATCTTGGTTGTGGATTGGGAGGGTCATGCAGACTTTGGCCAGTGTTATTCGTGGGTTACACTCTCAGAGGAACAACCTTGAGGCTCGGATGAAAAGAGTTTCCCTGAGCATCACTGTATATCTGATTTGGGAGGAAAGAAACAAGTGTGTTTTTGATGGGTGGTCTAGGGAGATTGCTTCAGTGTTCAGGCGTTTTCAAATTCTCTTCTATATTGTCTTCCACTTCTATGAAAAGGATCATTTGCTTCTGCACTTGGGTTGATAGTCTCTGCATGGGTGTCCGGTTGTCCTAAAATTATGCTGCTGCGCCCGCGCCCCCTGTGTTTGGTTCTTCAGAATTCACGTGACAAAAGAGAACAGCCACCAGTGAATCGTAGGCTCATGTGTGCATGGTTAATGCAAATTGGGTTTTTCGTGACTAAACTCAGTTGCTGGGCCCACCTGGCTTTGTCTTCTGGTGGCTGTTCTCTTTTGTCTATAGGTGCTGGAATCATAAAGTCATGGCTTCTCTCCTTCAGATTGCTGCTACGTGAATGCATGGTTCATGCTTTCGGCCTCACGTGAAACTCTTATGATGGGGTCATTTTCTTTTGTCCTCAGGCTGGACTTACAGTGGACTTACGTGAATGCATGGTTCAAGCTTTCGGCTTCAGATTGGTGCATGATCCCTCGTTCTGCA